>NC_042522.1:1796453-2096453 GCF_900963305.1 Echeneis naucrates | reverse complement strand
AAGTGGCAGGTGCAAATTTTAAACCCTGGTTATTCTCCAGGAGTACAGACATCTTTTACCTTTATTTGGTCCACAATTTGCATTCCAGGAAACACCTGTATGTCACAGATACTAAAGCATTATTCTTTTGGATGCATCCCTGTTTTTCTACAAAACTCACAACCACGTGCGTGCACCAGTAGAAAGTGCCAACTGAATACTGGCCTACTAATGATTTTATTTATTTATTTATTTTTATTTTTTTAAGTTTTGCAGAGTCTCATCCTGTGTCACTGAATAGGATCTCATTAATGAAGGAATACAGCTGCTGTTGCAGCAGTTTTGTTAATATGGGGCTTTCATTTCAGGTTAATCAAACAGTTTGTGTGTGTGTCAATCAGTCTTTAGCCTCAAACACAATTAACAGTAACAAAAAAGATTTTGCAGTTAGATAACATGTAGGTAGAGTTTTCCTATTTGCTGATTTATTAGGGCCCGAAAACTGGGCAGAGTGAGAGCCCAATTACATCTGTAGTCATGATTATTATTTTACAATTACCGGACTGTTGAATGAATCTGGTTTAGCTATATTTCAAGCATTTGTCCACTTCTTTTTTAACTTGCTGTAATAGGAACCAGGATCCAAACACATAGCCCAAGATTCAGTTTCTATCAAATCACCAGAAACCCACTCTGTGCTGGCTCATCTGACTGAACCTCCCACTGTTTGTGTCGCTCCTCCTACCTACCTGCAAATTGCACAGTTGGGCATATAAAAAAAAAAAAATAAAATAATAATAATAATAAATAAAAAAAAAACACACACACACACACACACGCAACCCTAATCCTGTGGTAAGGAGCACACATTTGATGCAGAGTCTGCAGTGCCATAACAGAATGGAATCTTGCAGGAAACATTCACCTATTCACTCATGAGCTTACTGACATGCACATTGCATTTCCCCTGCCACACAGTCTGCCTACGTGCTATTTCAGACTACTACCATTATAACTTACTGGACATGTCAAATGTAGTTGACATAACAACACAATTTACAATTTATGTTGAATTCTACTCTTTGAAATTTTTCAGTTACTTGACATGTTCATGGGCTTGTAACATATAGACTGTTTCCTCTGGATATGAATGACCTTGGATTTATGGATCCTCTCACACTACTGTCATTTTACAGCAGAGGACAGGAAGCAATGCTATCAGTTTTGCCTGCTGTGCGGGACATGCGTATTGATCTGTAGTAATGTAGGTGCGGCCTTTGGATTCATGTTCGCTGATCAGAACAGTTATGTCCATAGTGAGTGATATCACATGTATGTCATAGTAATCAAAGACTGAGTGTGCATTATGCTGGATTTATCAATAGAAATGTTTTTCAAATGAGTAAAATACAAAGTACACTGTACAGGATAAATTCAAAAGGAATTTTCCCTCATCTCCCTTAAAGATGAGGAGCTGATCGCATGATTCCACCTAATGGTTTGTGAGCTGCTGTTTTGAAGCCTCCAGTTTGTAATTATATAATTTTTTTTTTTTTAAGACAGTGGAAACTATACAAGGAGAAAGTGGAGCTGAGGAGGAGGCCACTGAACATGTCTCTGTAATTAGAGATTGAAACCATGAAAAGTGGGAGCATTTTCACATAACCTTCAATATAATCTGACTCCTTAAAACCAGTGGAGTTGCCCCTCGTTGGTCATTAGCTTAAATGCAGCTTTAGTGCTCTTTAGGATCGGCTTAATTTTACAGACAGAGTCCTGTTCATATTTTTCTGTTTCCAAACTGAGTCCCAACCATCTTGTCTTTGAAAGCTAATGCTCCACGTTGCTTTGTGCAACCATAAAGTTTGAGAATTTAATGTTTATAACCAGACAGAGCTTAGCTGAAGAAAGGAAACATTAATGACCACCTACTGTAGCAGAGACTCTCTGTTACAGTTGGTGGTGTAAATTAAGATGCCCAGGCCTTTGGCCTATAAAGCCCTAAGCTGAGGGAGCGGTATCTGGTCATCCATTAGCATCATTTCACCTGGGCCATCTGTCACGACACCATCTGTATCCTTCCAGTGACTCAGCAAAACTCCTAAAATCCCTCTCCAGCACAGGTTTCTGTTTAAATGTACTACATACTTATTTCAATATCCAATATAACAATCTGTTCTGCCCTTGCCCAGTCACAGCTGGGATGGGATTGGCTACAGCATGGTCCTGCATGGACAAGTGGCATAGATGGATGGATGGATAAATAGATAGATAGAAATTTTACGAAGATCCAAATGAAACCTTCTGATCATTGTGTTCATAAAAATATCCATCAATCAAATATTATCAGCACTGGAATCTTGAATCCAAAACAATTTTGTCCAAGAAAATTTAAATTTTCACCACAGTTAAAATTTTTGTCTTTGTAAATAGAACAGCCAGTCATTGCCATCAATAGATGTTGGTCAAAGCATACTGTATGTTGATGAGATTTACTAATTTAGTCCACTGGTATCACTGTTTCAGATATTTTCCATTCTCTTATCAAACCAATGTGGCTGGTGTATTTTTGTAAAGAAGTTCAATAATATTCACCCTTATGGCTTATTTTGCTTTTTAAAACTATTACGTTGCACATCAAAATGTCTCAAAGGTGCCTTGCACAACATCCAACTGTATAAGATGATTGTAAAACATGGTAGAACAGAAATGATGAACCAGTTGTGCTCAAAACCTGGGTTTCCTGATTGAACTGGCAAAAGCCTAGAATATCACCCTAAATAGCAACAAACACATACCAACTCTCTTCAGTAAGACAATAGAAGGATGCAAACTGTTGTCCGCCCCTTAGCCTTGCTACTCAACAATGGAACAACACAAAAGAGTTAACAGAACACACAGTCTGTTAAACTAAACATCAGGTATCAGTGTAAAAATAGGATTCTTGGCAAGAGCGGCATTGACACTAATCCAACAGCTAACCAGGCTTCTGGTGCAAAGCAGGAAATGAAATTCCATTTCACACATGATGTAATCAAATTTTTTAGTCAGACACCCCATCCATAAACCTGACGTGTTCACGGTCTCACACATTGCCCTCCTGGAAGAAAACTTGCAGGACCTCTGAGACTGGGGTCAAATGAGGTGGCAACAACAAGATACAACCATGTTAAGTGAAACAAAAAAACATGCAGCATTGTCTATGGTGTAAAAAGATCTGTGAAAAAACATTAACCCAAGGGTGAAGCAAGGTGGAGGGAATTCCATGATTTGGGGCCTTGCAGCCATCAGACCTGGACAGCTTCCCATCATCTACATGAAAACCAAAGGCTGTCAAGGTCTCATCCAGGATACTCTGCACAAGAGCTCATTTGAATGTGCAAATTGATACAGAACAATAGTTTCAGTTCTTAGATCACATGAGGATTTTTCAGACTATTCAATGGCATTAGAGCTGAAAGCAAACTGATCTCCAGCATCTTGGTCGTGGCATTAGATCAGCCTCACAATTAAACACAATTTCATCTGTTCTTGGCACAAATTAATTAAACAGCTGGGCAACTCAGATTCCAGGTCAGGCTGTTGATGACGTTATCTAATGCTGACATCAAGGTCTGCTGCCACAGTGTAGCATCACGGATGGCATCTAGATGACTTATTCCTATAAGGGGGGCAGGCTCTAACCTGCTTCTATCTTTTCATATGTTCTCTAATGATTCTAATTTTCCTCTTCTTATGAGTATAATAAACTAGTGTGCTTTTGTCCTCTACAGACTCAAAGAATGCTGAAGTTTAATTTGTAATGCTTTGACTGAATTCTCTCTTTGACATAGAGGCTCAGGAATGGACTAGTGCCAGCTGCTCAGCATCCTTCTCAGGTTCATGAAGTTTTGGAAATGACACAGATCTGTCAATGAGTTAATCTGCAACAGAGACACAGGGGATGGACACGGAACATGGAAGAGGTGAAAATATGAATTCATGAGTGCTAATAAAACCAAATTGTTTATATTTAAGTCCAGAAATCATTGCAGGTATTTTCATCAAAGAAAGAGCTTACAAGCTGGTGAACAGCTGCCTTAACTTACATAACACCAATTTTAAATTGTCAAACATCACACTTCTACACTGATGGAGGTTAGGACACATCACCATCAAACCACTGATGACCTCATTAGTCAACAACCAGCTCCACTTCTTGAGCCACAGCTACTGCCACATGTTTCTACAGTTTGAGTTTTCAGCCAGTTGTATTCACCTGTGCATTGATTTTTTTTTTTCACCTGTGTGTTTCCTGATGTCATCAGAAGAGGAATTGAGATTCAATTTCTGTGTGATCTGGGAGGAGCATGTGGAGCACACGTTATCTTCTGCTGTGAAGTTACAGTTAGTAAACATAATGATCATCTCATTCTCCTCTGCTGGATGATTCTCTTATCCACCTGCTGAAAAAATGGGTAGGTAGCTGGTTTCCTATCATATATATCTTCAAATTTGAAATTTTGAGAGCTTACCTGGTGACTTGTACACAGTTTTTTTTTTTCTTTTTTAGGTGTCCATTGTTGTCAGTGGAAGAACAGCTTCACTGTCACCCAGTCTATTCAACCACTCTCTTCTTGATTAGTGTTTCATTGCCTTTTTCTACCATTTTAGAAGGTATACTCTGGTTTTGGGATTAATCAACTAGTTAAAGAGTTTCAGGTGACTCTCAGAGTAAGGTATAGTCACTGTGTTTCTGGTTTAACAGCATCAGAACAGATGTGTGTGGAATGTCGCTATTGCTATCCCTACAAAAGCCAGAAGTTATAAAGTCTTTCATGTTTATTGACCAGTGAAAAATGGGCTTGAGTCATGATGTCTCAGTTAGCCACCATCCTTGTTTAGCCTCTTTATATATATATATATATATATATATATTTTTTTTTTTTTTTTTTTTTTTTTTTTTTTTTTCTCTCCCTTCCCCCTCACCAGTAAACTGCTTTCTCATTGTGAAGTAGTAGTAGCTGGTTGTTAAAGCCACATCCTCATTAGTGGTGATTGAAGGTTAGAAGGGAGTGACTGGGCCATTTAAGGAGAGGATATAGAAGAGAGAGTAGAATTCAAAATCCTTCTTTTAACATATAAAGCTCTTAATGGCCAAGCTCCATCATATCTCAGAGAGCTCATAGTTCCTTACTGTCCTAGCAGGCCACTCTTACTTGTGGTTCCTAGAGTCTCCAAGAGTAAATCTGGAGGCAGATCTTTCAGTTATCAGGCTCCTCTTCTATGGAACCAACTTCCAGCATCAGTCCGGGGGGCGGACTCTTTAGTAATTTTCAAGACCAGGCTTAAAACTTTCCTGTATGACAGAGCTTATAGTTAAAAAGTTAAAGTCCTCTACTCTTTAGCTATGCTGCTATAGGCCTAGACTGCTGGGGGAAGGACTGAGCTTTTCTCTCTCCCCCCCCCACTCTCAACCCAACCGGTCAAGGCAGATGGCTGCCCCCCCTGAGCCTGGTTCTGCTCGAGGTTTCTGCCTCTTAAAGGAAGTTTTTCCTTGCCACTGTTGCCAAGTGCTTGCTCATCGGGGGATCTGTTGGGTCTCTTTAAATAAATTTATAGAGTTTGGTCTAGACCTGCTCTACATGTAAAGTGCCTTGATGTAACTTTGTTATGATTTGGCGTTATACAAATAAATTGATTGAATAGATTTCATTTGATTTGATATATTGTTTTCACCCAAACAAGCTGACACAGCATCTGAAATGGCCTACTGATCATTATGAGCTCAAACTAATGCCTCTATTTGAATTACACAAAGTAGTTACATAGGAGCATTTTGGTGGTAGTCTGGAGCCCTGCAAGATCTGTATGTGTTGTGGCTGAGAGCTCTCACTGCTAAGCGCAGAATGAGTTAGTTAACATCATCCACATGGGTGAAGCAACACAAAGGTTGGCTTTACACAACAACGACAGAGCATCGAGTGCTTAGCATGGCAATGCAAATTGTACCACCACTTGCGACCAAAGGAATTGTTACACACACGCAAAAAAAAAAAAGTCCTAATGATGATGCAGCTGAATTCAAAAAAGTCCACTTAGAGTTAGGTTTTCAGGAACCTTTTAGAACAAACAGTACCTAATTTCTAGTAATCATTGGCACCTTCTGCATTTATCCACACTTAACCATGAGTATTTCAGCCCCTATAAATTATCAGGACTGACGCAACTCACCTAATCAGAGCAAATAATGTTCATGCTTGTGTGAGTAGGGTTGGAGCTGACAGCTTCTTTCTGAATTACGCTCTACATGATGGAAAAACAGACTTCACTACAGGCTGAACAGAGGGGATTGTGTTGGGTTGCGTAAGAGCAGAGAACTTGTGAATTAAAGGCCACAAGCTGAAGTGAACCAATTTCATGGCTACACCAAAACTCAGTAGGTGAAAAAGTTCTTTATTTTGCTTCTGACCAATGATAAAGCTCATTATATGATCACATGACAACGATTATTCTTAATTTGTCGTTTTTCTTCTGCAAAACAACCCTCCTGTTGAAGGAGCGTTAGAGTTAGGGGGTTGTTGTTAAAGCAGAGCAGTTTCACTCGTGAGGGAAGCTCAGTAAAAGTAAGACTAAGCTGTGTCACCCACCAGGGACCCTGTCCTTTAGAGGCTGCATTTGAGGAGGTCTTAGCACTACACCTAGACCGTCCTACCTCAAAGGCTCCTTCAAATACATGGGGGAACAAGGGATCCAACATGGTCAAACCTATCACAAGATTTGTTGCACATTGTAATGAAAATAACATGGAAGCTAACAACAAAATACTGGATTACACAATACCAGTCAAAAGTTTAGACACAATTTCCTATGCATTTGAATGGGAAGGTGTTGCTCAGCTAACTCTACATATGTTAAAAAGAGGCAAAAGAGGTTGCTAGGAAACTGCACGTTGTGACATGGGCACAGGCGCTGACGCAAAGTGAACATCTGCAGGCAAGACGGTCTAACTTTTTTTTCAGCCTTCCCAGGCTACCACAGCTAAGTCTTCATGGACCAAACTATCCTTAATCGGGGACACAGGCATGGTGTATTTGCTATTTCAACATTGAGTTTACTCTGCTACTTCTGAGCCCAGCTGAAATCCGCTTCACACCGACAATCCATCACCCTCCCCACATGACTCAACCAATGACTGAGAGGAACGATCAAATGTCCACCGTTTCCGACATCTCACCATTGTTTGGGAAAACCTCACACCACTCAGGTCATTATTCTTTTACTGTGCTGAAACTCTCCCAGAGTTGGATTCCCTGCTGCCCACTGAGGTCTGTTGATGGAGTTGAAATGGACTGGCCTCACACTGCAGGGATTTTTGTTATGGAATTGTGTCGAATTACTATTTGACAGTGGCATTAGTGTGAAAGGGGCGACGACTGAGGCACCTGTAGACAGTGAGGAGCTTTGTTGTCCTGGAAGATAATAGCACCTGTGAATGGGCTTAGAGTAAGAAGCGATTTTACCTGTTCTAGATTGGGGTAGCGGAGTGTATGTGTTTGCATAGGCCCATTATTAGTTCACCAGAATTTCTCTGCTATTTTATCAAACTACATTAGCAGAACTACATAAAAAAATAAAACTAGGTATGTAACAGAGGGTTATCTTGAGTGGCACCACATTGCCGTCTTAAGTATCATTTGAGTGCTCATGTTTAAGCAATGGACAGCGGAGCAGTTATATTGGGCCTTTTACAAACCACAAAACAGCCTCTGTGTTTGTATTACCATGTAATTTGGTGATGGGCCTTCTTGGATTTTTTTTTTTTTTTTTTTGGGTAACTAGTAGAAACCATATCTGGTGGAGGAACTGGAACTGAGGAGGAGTGATGGTTGATCTGATTTGTTCTGTACTCTATCCTTATTCAGGGGTTGGTACAGTCTGTCAATTACACAGTAGCCATAAACTAATGCATACCCTGCTTTTGGCCTGTTGGTCTGACCTTAGCCAAATTCAACAGTGTCCACATCTCTAGATCGGAGGAACTGATTGAAAGTCAATATGTCCCAGAGAATGAGAATAATAATCAGGTGGGCAGGTTCTACACTCACCATTAAAGGTTTTTGGACCACTTGACAACAATGGGAACAATTCGGCAACACATGTTTATGGAGAAATCTTTAAACTCTTGCTTACAATTGTGCAGACCATGATGGCATTCACCCTCTCTGCTATATTTGTCTGTTTTTTCATTTAAATTATTTTTGGATCAATTTAATTTACAATTATTATAATTAAATCCCAAACTAATATAAAGCTATTACTATGTCCATATTTGTAGGCAGAACAGACAGTAACAACAGAACTCTGTAAAGTTCCTGTGACGTTTTTGCTCCCATGAATTGTTCATTTTCAAATTTTCCATCACACATGCTTTGTGCACATGTGTAACAAAGACCAGCCACCAGGAACAGCTTTATCTTGAATGAAACACTTGGGAACCTTGGCCACATCCTGCCATGTGCCTTATGTGTGTATACAAAGACGCACACGTGGAAGCTCTTAAACATATTTATAAAAAGACGTCAGCTCTTTTTTCCATGATGCCATCCAATGCCATTTCACGGGAAGCTGATTATTCTGCTTAGATAGACAGAAAGGTTCCTGCTGTAACATCACCCTGACCTCCAAACAACTTTGATCCAAACAAACAGTTTCCTTCTGAACACATCAGCTGTATGAACTAATGACTCGTAATTGATCCATACAAGCCCTCATTGTCAGTGCCCTCAGCTCAAGGTGAAAACTTAAGAGCCTGGACTTTCTTCTCAGGACGTTATTGGGGGGAATAAAGGAAGGACTCTTCCTTTTTGGACATGAGTGCACACATGATATTGGTTTTTTATTCTTAGAGAAAATCAGGGCTTGGCAACATTTTTTTCTGACACTGGAGCCAGCATAGCTGAAGTATTTTTTCTTCAAGGAACAACAGAAGTCAAGGACCAAAATTCGGGATTTTTTAAATTATTATTATTTTTTTTTTAACTGATATCTGATAATGTCCCACGCAAGACACCATCTGATTTACACACCATGAGTATACGCTATCACCAAAGGCAGCTACGGTTAGCAATGGCTGGTGTGTAACCAACTTATGAGGAAGTCTGTAAAAGCAGCAGAAACCTGTGAGTGAGTGAGTGAATTTCTTTTTCTAAAAATTGCATTGCAGGTAGATAAATGTCTTTTTACTGTAGAAGCACATCAATTATTGGTCTCCTTCATTAGTTACAATCAATGTTGATTCTGAAAAAACATATTTGTCAACCCCTATGAAAAACTATCTGCTCAAAAAAAAAAAAAAAAAAAAAAAAAAAGCACTGAAATCTGTGCAAATCTGTGTAAGAGATAATTATCTATTTTATAATTTATTTGCTAGGAAATACAAAGTTGGCTGTCAGCTCTGTGCTGCCTATTCTTTTAATATGTCTTTGCTTTCTCTCCAATATCACAGTAATGAGTCTGTTGTTCCACTCTGTGCTGTTGGTGATTGAACCCCTACGTAAAAGCTCAGCGGAGCTGGCAGTGGAAACTCTGCCTGACATGCAGGGCAGAGTGCTGCAGGAGCAAGGACTGCAGGCAACGGGAAATGTACTTGGGACACTATGCACTGATGCCTCCTTTGAACAAAGTCCAGTGTTTTATCTGCTTTATAATCAAAAACACAAGGATAACTGACTGTATTGTATGAACCTCTAACACTTTATGTGTTACATTACAGACCTACACAAAATGTAGGTCTGTAATGTAGTGTAATGTAATGTACAGACCTACACCAAATGTAGGTCTGTAATGTAATGTAATGTAGTGTAATGTAATGTACAGACCTACACAAAATGTGGGTCTGTAATGAAACATGTCCAGCTTTACACAGTCAAATTATTCACATAAATTCTGTGTTAGAGGAAATGTCTCAATAACTGAAGTAACATTGCACTGGTTGGTTCAACATTCATCCGGTTGGTTAAGAATTGGGAGGTAGGACAAGGGACCAAAATTGTAAACATCCAAATTACTCTGTAAAAGCACAGTTCCTACTTTTCCAGATTGGGATCATACTCAGTGCAGCTCTGTGCTCCTGTGGCAGGGCATGTCAAAATAGTTAGTGTTTGACTCTAAACACAAAACAAAGGCCATCTGCTAAATTTTCAAAAATAAAATTTATTGTCTTGTGGGAAGGACTGGTTGGCATGCATGTGTCTCAGGGTTGTCTAACAAAGGGATTGGTCAACCGTCTACTCCACAGGATAAACATGTAGTATACATCAGCTCAACACAGACTAATTTTGACTTAAAAAAATCAGGACTTTATTTGTTGGTGGGTTGTGAAATTGTAGTCACCACACAGACTAGAAATGTGATGGAAACATATTCCTGTTTCATTTTCCATCATTACATGCAACATTTTCAGCTGCAGCGACTGTCTCATCTCTACTTATTGTTTATTATTGATATAATCACTACTAAGCTGAACACCAGAATTTCTTCTCAAGGATAAATGAAGTAGCAATCTCTCCATCTCTGTCAGTCTTTTTTCTCTTTACTACTGTTTGTCTCTCCATGGCTCTCTCTGTGTCTGTCTGCATTTCTTTCTATCTTTCCATGTTTACATCCATCCCTCTCCATCTCTTTCTCCCTCCACTGTCTGACTCCATCTCGCCATACATTGCTCTCTGCACCTCTCTATATTTACATCTCTCTTTCTCTCCCTCCCTCATATAGCCATCATCCATTTTTGGACAACCTTTATGCCATATGCTTCGTATACATTATGTGATTTTTTTTTGTCTAGTTGTCTTTCCATTTGTCTATTTAAAACCTTCTTTTAAAGCCCTGCCTTTCCACACAAACTGAAAACTCCAGTTTTACTGGGTTTTTAACGAAATCTGTATTCACCACCAGTTGCCTACACTGATGAGCATACACAATGAAGCTGTACCACAATATAATTACTTTTTAAATAGACAACATTAAAAACATTCATGACAAGGTCTGAGTGCGCAAATGCACCTTTAGGCAGACGTCGGGGTGGAAACCTGCTACTATGGTGCCAAAAAAAAAAATCTGTGCACCTCCAGTTTAAAAAGTGTACATGTAAGCTGGTACAAATGGTCTCTGTAGGGGGCAGGGTTGTTGCTATGTCTGCCATCAGGTTCCATGTGACACACTTTGAGTGGGGCTTGAAGAGGAAGACCACACCTCTGCAGACAGAGACAGAGAGTTTTACAGGTTTGTGTGGGTGTCCATTTCTGTTGTAAGGCAGTACAGCTGTAAGGCTATCAGCCATGGCTGTCTGAGACAAAATGACTCCTTCTCCTCTCGAAAGCCATACCAGAAGCCCAGGATGTCCTTCGCTTCCTGTTTCTGTGTACAGACAGCACAACAAAGAGAAGGGGGAACATGGCAGAAACATGGGGAGCCGGAGAAGGGAGGGAGGGAAAGGAAAAGAAACTCCTAATACCCAGACAGAGGTTTCATTGTGTGAGCTAATCTCACAGCATCTCCTGGAAAGAGCAGCAAACTCTGCAGCAGTTGTAATTTACTGCTGCTCAGGAAACACTAAGATCCCAAATGTATGATGACGCATGCACATAAAAAAAAAAAAAATAAATAAAAAACACAACAACCCAGTATACATGTTGATGAGTTTGACAGAAAAAAAAACTAAATAAAGATAAACTGAATCTAAGATAAAACAAGACTTGATGTAATATCTTCCTTATCGCTTGTGAATCATTCCACTGAAAATTTTTCTCCAATATCTATTGATCCAAGTTTGAGAGTGCCTGTAGCCTGATGGTATCTTTGACATCTTTGGTCTTGATGAAGATGTCACTAGTCCAACTAATGAAGATTTGACTAAAGCACGACTTGCAAGCATCCCTTAGAGCTGGGGTCCCCAACCCCTGGGCCGCGGACGGTACCAGACCGCAACGAAAGAATACAATTGTTTAAAATTTTATGCATTTTATTTTCAATAGTTTTCTGGGTGTTTTGGAATTAAAAATTGCCACATTCGCCCACACCTCACTCCCGCACTTGACCCCCAGGTGTTCTTCATGCCTCATTAAGTTGGGAAGCTAACGCGTGCAAAAAAGGCCCACAAATAGAAGTCCGAGTGTTTCTTGGACAAGGGAGAAGGACCCAACGAGGAGATACCAGAAGGGTCTCAGAGAGACAGTAAAAAGCTGCATTTAAAAGAAAATATCAAGACACCTTTTTAAATTACGGTTTCGCAACAGGTGAGTCATGGCTAGCTAATGGCTCCCACTGATTGTACATTATGTTGAGTTGAAATTGGTGTTATAACCAGTTGATAGTCATTAAAAGTGTGGTTACACTTTCTTTTTTGAATTTTTACATTTTTAAACATTAAACTACAGACTGTTTTCACAAGCATATTTAACAGTTAGGATATAATATCTCCTGACTGCAGTGGAGACACAACTAGTTGAAATCAGGAGTTCCAGAAAGACACTGCACATGCATGTTGAAGAAACAGGTGGTAGCTCAGCTCACCCCAGTCCCCCTCCAGACACACAAATCACCTGAAATCTCAGCTTCCTGTCAGTGGGAGGGGCTTAAGATTTCTCACTGGAGCTGGAGCGGCAGAGATGACCACAGCAGCATCTTTCATTAACTATGCACCCAGAGACAGAGGACACAACAACTACCATAAAAGAAAGAACGCATTAGTCTTGGTCAAATAGGCTGATTCTTCACATCAGCACACATGCACTCACCCTGGGGTAATCTGTGCTTTTGAATTTATATCCTAGAAGAAAAAGGCAAAAAAAAAAAAAAGGCGTCCTGCTGCAGTGCTGCCTCCAGTTCTAGAAAGATTCAAAGAGTTTATGTGTGCACATGATATTCAAAATTGTGAAAGATTTGAGTCACAATTTTAGTGTGATTTGGAGACAATTTCTTTTCTTCAATGGAAAAAGATAGGAATAGCCATCATCTAAGAGCACTGAGTGGACAGGCCTTAATGAAAAAAGATGTGACACAATGTCACAATGTGACCATTGTGCATGATACAGTACAGGCAGGCAGGGAATATCAAATCTATTCAGCTAATTTTGTGAGGTCAGGAACTAAAACCCTGTTCCAACTTGAAACAAATTCCAAAATCATGAGAACCTTATTCAAGTAAAACCAATGGAATTAGATTTTGATATTTGGTTCCCATTTATCAGTAAAGATGTTAAGAGCTATCTGGCACGATCTAAGTGTCTATGTGTTTAGGTAAGAGTTGTGCACAGGTCAGATGTGGGTGAACCAAGGCACCTTCAAACACTTTTCAGTTTCCACTCTCCTGGAAGTTAGTCATGGTCAATGGCCAGAAAAGTGCAACTGTAAAAAGTAATGCAAAAACTGAGCCACGTCTTTCAAACAGGATGTTGCCATTTTCAAACTAAGGTGAGTTCAGAATGAGCTCTTCCAAACACCTCATTAACTCAGAAAGTAACAGGACAATGTTACAAATGTGCATGATGTCCTGGCTTCAGACACAGTGGAGCTGATACCCTGGACCAAGACGTCAATATTTAAATGCAATACGTTTATGCTTGGCCGCTCTAGACTGAATAAATCTGCCCTGTCACCCTTTCCCTTCTGGCCTTTCAATGTGGACCTACAGCTCATTGCAGTGAGGCTGTTAATATTTCCTTTTCCTGGGCCCATGAGAGCAGGACAGTCCTGCCTGTTCCTTTTGTGATGTCCAGGTCTAACAAATTCACTACTTTTGGACGCAACCATCACTGCCCTAAAAAGGTTTTAAGATCCTGAATTGTTTCGCCATGATTAGGACGCTCAGTCAGTCTGTAACTGCACTGACACTACGCTGAATGACTCATTGATTGCTGAGAAAAAAGTCTATGGGCTACAGTCAATTGATAGAGTGGAAATTCCATGCCACATTTTGACCTGGGTGTGCCATAGAGAGAGGGGTAACTCTTGACCATTAGACTAGATAAACTGGAAATGCTTGAGTCACCATGACCTTCAAACCACCACAAACCCTCCTAATTTCAAAGTCATTTACCAGATATTGAGCCAAACAGTCCAACCTTTAGGAATGTGAGCCAGTTAATTAAATCCTGTTGTCACTGCACTGATAGCGGCCTGCTACCAGCAATAATGAAACCAGCTTGACTTCTAATAGAGTACTAGTTGCTTACGATTGAGGCCCAATGTATTCTGACCAGGGAGTACAACAGAAGCCCTCTGTCAAGTATATGACCTTGAGAAAATGAGACCAGCTTTTCATCACAAGCTACTTAATATCTGGAAATGGGACCATCTCATAAACTGCTCCAGAGATTAAGAGGCACTGACAGCAGTTTTTTACTTTTTTTTTTTTTAAACCATTTACATAACAATGACTGCAGACAGTGATCTTGGACACTGATGTCTGCTGAAGGAAACACCACTCAACTGAGTAGAAATCAAGAACCTAGTGCTTGTACATATCTTTATGTATGAACCTTCACAGCTAAACCCAACTAATATTATTATACACAATGATTTTATATTCAGTCTCAAACTTTTGGAGTGTCATTCAGGCTATGTTGGGTCAGCTCCTTGATTAAATGGCAAATGAAACCTACATCCAGCACATCTCAGGAGGCAATCAAACCAATTGAGTCCAGGAAAGAAACATCTTACACAGTACTGTTGCCTGCATTTTACTACCCTTACTACAGCAACATGCATTATACATAGGGAGCTGCATTATACCCTGTGTGCTAATGTATTACATGGTCACACCATTTCCAATAATATTAGAAAGTCTCAGGGCAGTAAATGTCCTAGGTCTGCATGCACATCAGTATGTATGGAACCATTTAACCTGACCAATGCAGAATTATTTGGTAAACAATTCTGTTGAGTTTATATAATCCAATCTGTTTGAGGAAATATTTCAATTTCATTTTTTTAGGAATTTTTGATTTATAAAGGCTGATCAATAAACAATATCAAACAGTGACGGGCAATAAAGAGTAAAACTTTAGATTTATTAATATCTAACTGATCACATACACAGGAAAAATCATGGTAATGCAGGGAAGGACGGTGTGTTCGTAAAGTTTACCCTCAGTTCAAACCAGATTCCCTAAAATATTACATTAATACAAGTATTCAGACACTTTACTTTGGACCTAGTTGAAGCACCTTGGGCACTAATAACAACTTCCAGTGCTGTTTGGATCTGATGTTTAAGAGCCCTTCACATCAAGACCCTCTTGTGGCCTGTCAGGTCTGCTGGGGACAGTATGTGGACAGACATTACCACTCTCTGGACAGACCTTCAGTTGGATTCAAGCCAGGTCCTTGGTTGAGTCCAAAAAGTACAAGAGTGTGAAAGAACTGAAAGATAATGATGGAGTGATGATTTGATTTGTAAATTAAACTATGCAAGTGTAACATGTTAACCTTATGTAGTTCATGTTTGGGATTATTGTCAATATATTTATTGTAATGTATTTGCTTCACTGATTTAGTATTTTCTTTGTCAGTTGAAATTTCTCTGTTTCTCCAAAATAAAGGTAAACAAAAATACACACCAGTCCAATAGCACACAATCTTTAAAACATACAACTACAGATGAGACTCAAAACTGCAGACTTCAGAAGATCCTCTAGAAGGTCAAGTGGCACTGTAGCTGGCTTTGGTTCAGTGCCAACATGTTTTCCTGAGATAATTCAAGTAAAAGAGAAACCATATTCTAAGAAAGCATAACCCTGTTTCTTTCTGTTTATGTCTAGGGTATTTCATTGATTAATTCAGGTCATATCTCGGTCTGGAATGTGAACACGGCATTCTTCACAATGGCCTTCCCTTGAACAGCCAGTAGTATTAGCTCCATAATTTGATAAACTGGAAACAAGGTCAACACTACTAGTTCAGCCGCTCCATATGCTACTTCTGATTTATTAATAATAGTCAGTTCTCACAAGGGCTCAGACTGTGGACAGCAGATTTGTTGATGTCTCTTTTAAATCCCATTAATATTGTAGGCACCAACCATTCACATCTGGACAGAGAACAGCAGTCATGACATGTTGATACAGCGCAACCATCCCAAACATTTTATCACTTCCTTTGTTATGTTTAACAAAATTTCTAAACTTGTCTTCAGGCAGATTTATTGTAAGTAGACTAAATAGTTCAAAGCACAAATGGATAACACTCAAGTAACTTCTTCAAAGTCCAAAATTTGTAAAAGAATCTAGGGCCAGTGTGAGGCACCTGTCACCCTCGCAAGAAGCAATTAGCACATTATTAGACTTGAGAGAACCAATGGAGCTCCGATTTCATTTTAAGACTATTTAAAGAGTTTTTAACTGGCTTGAAGATTGACGCTTAGAAGTCACTTTTGATCTTCTAGTGGCTATTATACATCTTATACGATACCTGTGCCTCTATTATTTGAAGTGTTTTTATTATTGTGTCCATCAGCTGCACTTTTATAGGTACAAAGAATGAAGTCGGTATCTGGTTAATGCTCCCCTGCATGAACACCATCAGCGCTGGAATGTGGACCATGTGGACTCACCCGTCATGTGATCACTACAGTGATATAGTCGTTCTTGGCTGGGACAGACTGGGCCTCTTGCAAAGTATTAAATCACTCTACATTATCAAAGTTAAAATTACCTTTTTAAAATGAATTGGATCTGTCCTAATTTTTGTCCTGTTTCAACCATTTCACAATGAAAATAAGCTCTTCAGCTGACTCAAGACTGAGCGACTTCATCTATCACACTCAATATAGACCGAGCCATCATATTCCCATAAACTCTTCTATATTGCTTTCTAAATTAAGCGCCAGAAGTTGGCAGTAATGTAGCTGCTGTCAAAATACCAATAGAGAAAAGATGATTAATCTATCTATAAAAGTGGATCTGTAAATTGAGGCAAGTGCTGCAAAGCATTACACCTTCAGTCTCTCTAATTAGGATCATTAGATATCGGGGAGTGAAATGTGATTGTACTGAGGTAAATGGGAATTTACCCTATTTCTCACTTGACATACTAGCTCAGTCCATATTTTCCTAGTGAGATTATGGTCTCAGTCTGTAGTTTGAAGTATTCAATTTGTATACAATTATGTACATTTTTAAAATGATGGTCCAATTCAAAGTTAAATAGACCAACTGTACCACACCCACACCCACACTTTCCTTTTTCATTTATGACGCTGGTATTGGTGGTGCCTGTTCCCTGATGATTTTTATTGCTTTAGATGTGTAGTTAAACCTCAATTAATATATTAAAATCAGGTAGTATTTTTTGTTCCTAATAGGTTAGAATGCAATACTAGCTGTTCCAGATTACATTAAACATTCTACATTCAAGCACGTTTGGTTTAAAGTAAATTTAAAAAATGAATTTAATCCCTAATGTAATGGCTGACCTTCAGTCTTCAGATGTAACTGAGCAACTACTGTATACATCAGTTCACAATATCAGGAGTTTACACTGTCAACAATTTTAACCAGTTTTAACCAGTTCACCCAGCCAATAACTCTACTCAATAACTCTATTCATGAGCAAGATCCGCCTATAGGAAGTTACTTAAAGATGACTCTTGCAATGTACTTTTTTTTTTCTTTTTTTTTTTTAAGGAATAGTAGTAGTAGTAGTAGAAGTGGTGGGCATTTGACTAAATGATAAACCTGACTGGTCTTTGCATCCTTTCAGGCCTCTAAATAAACTTGGTTAGTTGTGTAAAATAAGCCTTGAGGGCACCCGTGTACAGAAGAGCAGAAGAATGCCTTTTTTCTACATGCCTGACTGCTTTCTGTGCGATCAAAATATACAGCAGATATCAGATAAAAAAGGGAGAAAATAAATCCAGTAGGCTGAATTGGGGGTTTAGGTGGGCTTGGGGCTTTCTTTGTTTTGTTGTGACATCACAAAATTCCAGAAGTCCTGAAAGGCAGTTTGAAGGCTCAGTTTCTGAACACAAGACTGTGAGCATTTCTAAGTGAACTGAGACCTTTGAGACTTTCACTGTATTAGCATAGATCTTAGACACAAGATATGAGCAAACACATGGAAATCGCTCTTCATTCTCACATCAATACAAGACCTTTAACACACAAATATCAGTACCAGCCTCAAACGCGGTATCAGCTGGTTTACATTAATACTTCTGTTTTAAAAACAGAACTTGGGATACGAGATAAGATAGTCTTTTATTAGTCCCTCAGTGGGTAAATGTGCCACATATAAAGTTAAAAAAGGTGGCCACTGATTATATTCTACATTTCACGAATGTCTTCTACTATTCATAGCTGCTGTTTACAGTACAGCAAGAAGAAGAGCTCTGTATGCCTGAGTGAGAAACCATTGCAAATTCATTAGGGCTATCATGCATTAGACAGGCTACTGCTGCCAACAGTCACTTTGAAGTTTATCAAAATCTAACCTTGACAAATTAAAGGCAACTCAGGGTCAGTGAAACACACTCCAGTTCACTGCGCTCTAGGAAAGATGACTCTTAAAACCGAGAAATCAGGGTATACATGATTTACTTCAGCCAGATTGTTTCCCAAGAACAGTTGTTGGTGACATAACGGTAAACCCAAGTGTCCTTCCAGCCATACACAGTACCTGATTTCTCTGAAACAACATCCACAGAGCAGAAACTAACCAGTCAGGTTGACTGTTTAGTTCGCCTAGGCAGAACACTTGTATGACAAGGCACAATGAAGCTCAAACTAACAGCATTTAAAACTACAACTTATCTAGACTTCACCTGGAGGAGCTGAATGACAGAGCACACACGTCCAAATGAAATGAAGTGAACATTAAAGAAATGTCACAACTGTAAGTCACTGTAATTTTCACTTGAGGTTCACTATGTGAAAATAGCAGATCTTGAAGATTCACAGTGAGCAAGTGGGCATGTTGATGAAGTTTCTATCTTGCCTCCTCCACACTGTACCCAGGCACCACCTCTCGCCAAAACCAGATGAAGAGTTTCTATTAGGTATGAACGCATCTGACATGGACAATCTCCATTTAGGTCCTACATGTGTTGAAGGTCAGCACTTGCCCTGATTGATCTTTGAAGAGGACTTCCGTTAAACCCACTGACCAACTGATGGATAATGCTAGGAAGTCAGGCATGTATTGATGATTTTGCAATTACACTGCAATTTTTAGCCAGTGTCCACACACTTCTGTCTTAATTCATAATTCATAACGTAATTGTTTGTTGATGCTCTGTTTGGAGTCCTTGTTGGAAGAAGAAAGCTAATCATGCCATGTGACTGAAAGTGTGTGGACACCGAGGCCCACATGCATGAGGTCAAATGTGTAAAAATGTGTATGTGGATACTGCCTTTTACAATGTTCTTCAATGTTGGTGTCAGCAGTTGTGTGTCAGTGTTTGTCACTTTTCTGTGTGACAGGAACAATGCCCCACTACACAAAGGCGGCTCCATAAAGACATGGTTTAAGCCAGCAAAGAGCCCTGCACTCCACCTTATCCTGACCCACTGTGGACCTGATCTCATCCCAAACATCAGTGTAAAACCTCACAAGTACTCCAAGCAAAATTACTCTAGTTGCGTATTCTACTGTACCCAACTTTGTGCCCCCCCACGCCGCTCTCTCTCACTCACTCACTCTCAACCCAACCGGTCGAGGCAGATGGCTGCACCCCCTGAGCCTGGTTCTGCTCGAGGTTTCTGCTTCTTAAAAGGAAGTTTTTCCTTCCCTGCTCATCGGGGGATCTGTTGGGTCTCTTTAAATAATTTTATAAAGGGTTTGGTCTAGACCTGCTCGATATGTAAAGTGCCGTGATATAACTTTGTTATGATTTGGTGCTATACAAATCTAATTTGATTCAAAAAGTCGCTGCTGAGCCCCTCCAACTATAATATAATGAGGGGCATTTTGAGGTACTCATACATCAGCCAAATGTAAAGACTATATTGTGCTAATTTTCACAGACAATGCAAATGGAATAAGTTGTAAAATTTTGCATCTCATTTTCACTGACAAAAAATATAATCATGTCTTGTAGGGATTTTCACAAAACATTCATTTTCCCTTACCTGGATTCAGAAAACTGATTGCTTCTAATTGCAAAATGGGCATTTTAAATTTATATCTCAAGTAATTTGTCAGCAATTACATTGTAAAAACAAACATGAGTGTATTATATAAAACAGAGACAGCTTCGGGGTAGTTTTCACTACACACAATTAAAAAAGGGCTTGGACTTTCAGTCAGTGTGCCAGCTGAGACTAAACCAACTATTAATAACCTCAGCCCAACACCTGTAACAGACCTCAGGTTCTTCACAGACTGTGTGTCTGGGCTTAATTTGCCCATGCTGCTGAAAAACAAGGTAGTAATGCAGGTTTACTCTGACCTAGAAGCAGCATGGAGAACACTGCCCACAACACATGGCCTTGAAAGACTGAAGAGTGTGCGCTGTTTAGTGATGATCTTGACCTGATCTTCGTCTGGGAGGAAAGGCTGCAGACCCCTGTTGTTACCAAGACTTAATTCTCTATGTCTGATTCTGTCCGGACTTTAAGAGCAGCAAACCCACCTGGTGTCATGACTGTGTCACTCCGCGTTTTCGCAGTCTTGTGGTGGCTTACCTTGTCCAGCTCGTCGTGCAGCTCCGACAGGGTGGGTCTGATGAGTTTCTCCCCAAGCGGCGCTGCTGTCTGCCGGTAGAAATCGATGTTGGGCACGGCATCGATGGTGTTGTGACCAAAAGTCCTCAGGTAATAGGTGTTGGTGTGGGTGTCATAATGATAGTGATGCTGGCCCCCCGTGGAAGAATGCAAGCTCGTCTCACTCATCACAGTGTCCCCGTTCTGCAGCCCCTCAGTTGGCGCCTCCGGGGAGGCCGCGCTCCCGGCTGCGCTCGGATCCGCGAAGTTCACCACGCGAAACCGGCCTTTGGCTTCTTCTCCACCTGCCCCTGGGTCTGCGGCGGCACACTCTTGAGAAGATTTTCCTCCGGATGGGACAGTGGAGGAGGCGTCAGAGTTCGGCGACTTGTCATCGGTGGCGCCCGCTGCCTCAGCCACAAGGTCCACCTGGAAGCGGCTCTGACTGGGCGTTGGACCGGGTGGCCTCTGCCCCGCATCTGGGGTCAGAAAATCTTCCTCTGTCGCAGTGTTCTCTGACGGGGCGGAAGGCGCGGAGGATAGCGCAGACATGGCACAAGCAATACCAATAAACACGAAGACCGTTGACAATAAAGTCACGTTCTGGCCCGTAAAACAAGCCGGGGCAGAGCATAAACCCGGGAGACGCCCAGGGAAAAGCACGACCTGTTCCGTCTGAGCGGGGCAGGAAGGGCGCAGGGGAGCCGCCGCAGAGACTGGAGAGAACGATAGCTCGTTAGCTAACTCGGAACATGAGGCTACAGACTGGAAACTTTCGGCCGCTCTCCTCTTCCTCCTCTTTCCGCCGGTCGCCTTCCCTCGCTCGGAGCCTAAACTAAGCCCGGTCCAGCTGTCGTTTTTCCGATGTTCGGAGAAGGATGCTGGTGTCGACCTTGCCGCAGCTCCTCCTAGACTCCCGACACCTCTCTGCCTGGTAATATACACACTGCAGTCGGCATCACCGAAGGGGGGGCTCCCGCTGAGAGCGACCTCGCGAGATGTTATCAATCGCCTCTTTGTTTTCCTTTGGCGAAGCAAATGTCGCGAGAAGACATCACAACGCTCAAACAGGAGAAGTTACGTCGTTGGGCTCCCGTGGGAAGGGGCGGTGAAGGGGAGCGGCTCAGGCTGCACCAATAGACCAAACAATAAACCGTGTGTATCCTACTGTCTTCAGTGTATGGCTCTGGGAACACTTCTTCTCTTATGGTGTATTCATGCAAAGCTGGCCCAAGCCTTTTAGGGCTCTAACCAGAGTTGGATTTATTCACCACACCTGTGTCTTCGGCCCCAGGCCCCCAAACATATGTTCACCCCTACATCAGATCGCAGATGGGCTACACTTCTGTCTCAGGAATTGCAGTGCACATGTGGGCACATGGCTCTCTGAGCAGCCTTCCTGCTGTAATAATGGTAAAGCAGCTGTTGTACAGGGTGTCCATAAAGTCTCTTTGCAATTAAAAAAATTACTACAAAAAGCAATTGATGAGATTTGTTGTATGTACTCAGTGGTTATCAAAGTTTTTAATCACATTGCATATGTGTATTTCAGGTACCTTGTTGAAATAGGTAGTGGTAATTGGAAGGGATGGCCCAATTGCCTGGCCACCTCATTCACCCAGTATCACTCCCCTGGACTTCTTTCTGTGGGGTTATGTTAAAGATATCATGTGCTTTGTGCAACTAATGGTGCCTATGTACAGGTGTATTGAATTAGGCAAAAAACTTCTAAAATATCTACTCCAAATTTTGTAATAATTCCCACACATATGCTTTTGTAATCATTTTTTAAGTTGTAAAGAGATTTTATGGACACCCCGTATAACTACTGTTTCATGCATTGTCAGTGAGATCAGAGAGATGGGAAAACATCCCATGTAAAAAAAAAAACTGCATTATAAAAATTATCTTTACAATATCCAAATGTGCATCAATGGCAATGCACATTAATTAATATGGAGCAGCAGGAGAGTCTTTGACTCGGCCTCCGACTTTGTTTGGTCTATATAATTTCAGTACTTCAGTAAACACACAGATCTTTAGATCACCTCCTCCATGCGGTGAATGATTTAGCTGAACTAAATCTTTGCTAGACATTAACTGTGGTAACCTGACCAATAAAGAAAATACAAGTAAAGCAGCAGACCAAATCAAAATGCTCCAAATGCTAAGCAATGGTTGAAAATGGTTATTAAAAGAAATATTACATAAAAAAAATATGTAAATCATATACATAAAAGTATCTGTAAAAGTATACACTTTGAAGTGTTTCAAGGGGGTGATGTGAAATAATATTGAAATTATTAAATGAATACAAATCACTTTTATGTGGCACTTCCCCAGGGTTATGGTTAATGGAACAAATAAATTGTGTGCATGTGTGTGCCTAAAATAACACACAAAGTAGCATAAAAGCAAACAAAGAAGTCTGTGTAACCTGTTCCCACCCCTTTCATATATATTCCTGCATTCCGCAGCAGATACTAAGAATAGGCTGTCAGCTCTTTACACCCCAGACAAAGTTAAAGACAAGCTGAGGAACATGGAAAGCATTTAGCAACTAAAAAGCCTGATATTCCTCATAGGAGCTGGTGGGGTCTAAAGGGAGGACTTATGAGATGGACTTATGAGATGGCACACTTTAAATGTATATTTGTGTCTCTGTGTCAGACACCAAGAGAAACCTAATCCTGCTAAGCAGGTTGCCTAGCACAGGTGGTCTGGGAGGGGGTGGTCACTGCATTGTTGTGACACCACTATGTTCCAGAAGTCCTGACAGTTGGCTCAGTCTCTGAACAGGGCTGTGAGCCTTTCTCTTTGGACCGAGACCTTTGAGACTTTCACTTTATTAATATAGAACCTTGCTCTGATTGATAATGAAAGACCACATGGATGTCTACTGTGATACAATACGGGACCTTTAGTGTTTTGTCCAGTGATGGAGGAAATGTACAGATTTTTTTTCTCAGGTGCAAGTAAAACCAACATTTTTCAAAATGTCACAATTATGCAATTATGCAACGTCCCCACATGTTGAAATTCTACAGTCAAAAAATGTATTTAAGTAAAATAATTATCAACAAAATATAAGGGAGAATCATAACATGATTGGTTTCTACTTACTGCTGGAGTACTCCCCAAAAGAACTGGCTTTCCTAGTTTGCAATGAGATAACTCAACCAAACCTCAGCCAACACATTTGGGATTTTGAACACCAACTGTGAGCCAAATCTCATCACCAAAACCATTGTTTGACCTCAGGAAGCTCTTGCAGCTTAATAGCAGCAAACCCCTTCAGTAAGGTTTCCAACATAGCAGGGGATAGAAGAGGCTGTTATATACCTGCACTACCACACAAGTATAGCCTGATCTCCAAATAATGCTGTTCTGGTTATATACACTAATGTATTTTGATTATGATTCATGGCTTATGGCCTATTAAAAGTAATTAAATTCTCAACCATCTGAAAAACAATAAAAACACACAGATATAACTCAAAGCCAAATTAAAGCAGGTCAATTATAGCAGCCATGAAGATCAGTGCTCCTGAGCTAAGAGGAAAATGACATACCTTATAATTATACCTTGTGAGTCATCACCACTTTTCCCTTCAAAATTGAATCACCATTATCAGATTTGGCCTTTTTGGTGGTAACTGAATTAGAATTATTGATTTTATATTCACAGAGCAACTTGATACTATTACAAAGGCCATTAATACAAAATACTATGGTCTTACCAGTCTTAGTTAAGGTGAAGGCTGATCAAGGGACTGCGTTTATGAAAGGATGATTTTTTACGTTTGTCAAAATAAACAGAAACAAATGATAAAGTATTTTGTGGTCTGCAATCTTTAAATGCCAAAAGCAATTTGTTGCTCTTCAAACAAGGTACGTTGCAAAGTTTACACAGCTGGTCATGCTTAGTGAAAATTTGTGGCTCACAACTGTTGGGTCAACATATAAGCTGTGATGTCATAAATGTTCCTTATACTGTGCCACATTGAGTATTTCCAACACAAACAAGCTTCTGGCAGTACAATCAGTGCTATATTGACAACAACCAATGAGAATTAGACTAATACAATGCCTTTTTCTGAGGTAGCAGACTATATTGATTGTTCAAAATTAAAAGAGATGGTGATGGAATGATCTCGTCTCATATCCAGGTTGCTAACATCAAACCACCAAATAACAAATGAAATGAATGGCCATGAAAGGTCACTGAGAGTTTGAGGAGTATAAAGATGACATGATTCATGCCCTATGGGCTTTGTCACAAGGCCCATAAAATGAAATGAAGGTCAACCAAACATACAGCAAACGCTTAAAAACATAACTGAACTAACAAATGACAAATAGGGGCTTACACAAAGGCTAACCTACACATAGACAATATTGGGCAAGGTATAAATGACTAACAGATAAAACTATCGAATTAAAAAAAAAAAACAACAAAGCTTAAAGTTTCAAATGATTGAATACAAAAGAATAATCAAATCCAACCTCATCCACTCCCTGCTTGCCATAATATGAGGCCATTTTTATTGCTGCTTCCTTTTGGTCAGGGGAGGTCTGATCCAGGGAACAGAAGGTAAAACCTAGTTAAACCAGCAAAAAGAATAAATGACAGATTCCCTGAATGCAGACACTGTAAAATCAATAAAGTGTGCAATTTGATAAAGCCATATGTACCACATGGTACACAGTCCCTGATCTTATCATCCTTTTAGAAATGTAACCAGAATAATGTTGATGTACTGCAAAAACTGTCGGCCGGTGGGAGGTATACCACAGAGTAAGCACACACACTGTAGATGTGCTAAAGAAGAATGAATGCATGTCAGTGGCTCAGAAGTTGTTCAGGCTTATGGCTTCTCAAAGAGTGAGAATAATATCATGTACAATTTCTTTCATCCACATTTCATTGGTCAGACAGATAACTCAGTCACAGATGGACATAGAAGGTCCCATTCTAAGATGCTGCATGACCCTCCATCAGGTCTACAGTTTCCTTCCCTGGTTCTGTTGGTTGCTTACACTGCAGCAGGGTGTCATGCTGACAATCACATTGTGACAGGCTCTGCTATATCTTCACACAGCAGCATGGAAGGTCAAACCCCCCAGATAGTTTTTCCAGCTCATTAGCCAGAAAGACCTCTAATCCAGTTAATGCTGTTCTCTCTAGCAAGGGATCATTACCAACAGCATAACAGCCTCCACACTTTAATGGCGCATGTGTGTTCAAATAATTAAAAAAAATTTGACTCCTGCCAAAATCTCATTTGAACAATTAAAATAATTTTTCTAGAATAGTACGTTTCCAACACACGATTGCACACTAAGAAGAAACTTGCTTTCATCCTAAATGATTGAAGGGTTGACAGGTCTGCTCTGAAAATTATTTCCTGACTCACAGTTAGAACACTACAGTTATATTTCAAATAGAGCTGGCTTCTCTTGAAAGATATGCTTTCCCTAGAATTCAAAAGCACATTTTGTTATTCAAACATTTGTATGAGATTATTGCTTATATTTGAAGCTTATAAAGCTTAAAGGAGCCATTTAGTGACATCACATGACATGCCAATATTCTGAGTTTTAAAAAAGGGTTAATAAACCTGCTGGGCATCATGTGCCCAGTACAGTACAGAAATACCATTTGAATGCAGATAAAACACACAATTAGTGGGAACTCCAACATGTGTCTCTCAGTGTTGTTCACTTTTGTATCTGCCTTTGATTTAGGTAGATTGGGCGGACATGATAACTGAAGTACAAGAAGAGAAAATTAGTGCAGAGATTCCCAAAATGGCACAACACACTGTACTAGACCAAATAGTAAGTAAGCCTTCTGGTGTGTGAACATAATTGCTCAAATTTGTAATTACTGGGGCATTTAGAAAGAGCTGTTGCTGCAACGTTATGAGTCACTTGTCCAGCAGCTTGTCTCCTGTTTCTTATAATCTCAAAACTACCACACTTATTCTGGAGCCGCTATGTGCCCTATAGAGAGACAAAAATACATAGTGGGACAGAACATTTACACAAAACTTGGCATGTATTTTTAATTCTCAGGGCAGATATTCACATTTTATCTGTTTCTGTAGACTCACTTCAGTTCACTGTGGGACCAGAGTGTCTGAGGGTCTTCTTGCTCATCTTGCCCTAACTGTAACTGTCACTCATAGAAAACTGTAGGTGATGTAAGAGACTCATCTGCAGTCGGCCTGCAGGCAAGTTTCACTGTAAACAAATATTCAGCATTCACCAAATCGCCTTGGAGCTGTTGTCATTTGCACCACAATAACTGAGGCCTCGCCCCTTCTCTCATATCTATAAGGTGGCCTGAGAGGGGAGGAAAACTACAAAACAGTAAGTTGCCAAACCCAGGGGCAGACTGAGTTGAAAATTCAGACAGAGAATTTGACTCCATCCCAGGATACACTAACAACTTATCAAGGAAAAAAGTGTGATTAGCCAATAAATATGTAAATAATAACAATATTTTCACAATTGTATGCTATTACTGGATAAACAGTCATATCAGAAAGCCATAATAAAATATTTATATTTAAACTTATGTTTATAAGTTAAAAACATTGGGGGAAGCCAGTATTTTCCATTGTAGTCTCTCGATTGCTCTGTTTCTGAAATACTCTTCAGTAATGAATTATTACTATTATTATTGAAAGTTAAAGTCCATGCAGTGGGATAGAGCTGTGATTCGCTGCACTGTAGCAGCTCAGTGAGGCAGCGTCATACAGGGGCTGAGTTGCAAGATGTCTGACAGCTCAGTCCTGATTGTTATGTTATCACCTGTGAAGTTGACTGTTGAGACCAAATTGAACCTCTGGGTCACTGGGAAGTTTCACTTCTCTCAACAGGCTCCTTTCTTCTCTGAAACGTCAATGCAAACAAACAATGAGGTAAATATCTGCACTAATGTGACAACACAGGAGCAGAAAAAAAATCTAACAACTTATTATTCATATTAAAGTGCTTTGACAAATACAGTAAAAGCAGTTGCACTGTAAAACAGGACAAGACAATATGGAATTACAGAGGAAGGACAAACAGTATACGGCAGCATAGATATTAATGATTATAGGTGCAGAAGCAATATATCAAACATATTAATGCACTGTAAACAAGCACAGTAAAAAAGTAAATTAAAGTAAAAAGTATATACAGATGAAAAAAAGAGGCTTTCACATCAGAAAAAAATCTAAAAAAATTTGTTCCAGAGTGAAAGTGTAAATGATCCATAACCCAGGGATTAAGCTGCGTGCCAGCTGCTGTTATGTAGCTGGTAGCCCCAGTGATCAGGAAAATCTTAACATCAATACTTAAAAGGACAAGCAGCCAATAAAAAGGAACAGGGTCACATGATGTCAACTGTTAAAAACAGGAAGAAGCTGAGCTGCTGTGTTGTGATCCTTTTGGAGCTAAGAAAGTAACCTTTGGTTTAAATCAGAAAGGAGGGAGGCGCAAAGGTCTGGTTTGGAGAAAATCAAGAGTTTTTTCAGATCAGGTTTGAACACTGCAAATATATGTAACACAAAGGAACTGAGAAACATTTTCAATACAACAGAAGCTCCCAGAGGACGCAGAAAACTGAGGAACAGGTGAAGACTACTAACTGCAGCTGAGGAGTTAAATTTAGATCTTGTTGCAGAGTCCTGCACTTATATGGTTTTGCAAACGTGTATCACACCCGCAGAACTCAGTGCTGGAATTCTCCTTCTATCTGCAATTATTTCAAACCCAAGTCCAGACCCATAAGGACTGGACTTGGGTTGCTGCACCTAAAATCAGACCTTTACCTGTTATAAAAAATGCTCGGGGGCAAGGGCACAATAAGGCCTCACTATGTCCTTCACTATGCCGTCCATTCATTACTTTGCATTTCCACCTGATAAAGCAACGTCTTATTATAGGCGTGTGCCGTTTCTACTGCTTCTGGTAAAACGCAGGAAACCTGCATGTGGCTAATTAACAGACTTACAGTATTTAAGATGGTGTAATGATGCAACATTTTTAGCTTCACATGCTAAATGGACGTAGCCTCTGTGATCCATTCCAGTGGTAAAGGACTGATTATGATTGATTATTTTTCAACTTATTTTATCCTACACTTCCTGAACCTCGAACCATATATTTCTGGCAGTTTTGAAGCTGCACCACCACACCGCTTAACTCCTGGCTATTCTGAATATGGACAAAAAAGATAGAGGTGTTTCCCTTTGTGACTTAAATTGAATCTAATGTGTGAGAACTTGTGGCTCGTTATTGAAGGCTGGTGATCAAATTTTGGAAGACTCCCACCAGTAACTAACACATTTTCCTTTAAATCAAACTACAGCATCTGGTGTAGAGGATACATTTACTCAGGTAGCTGAATGCCTGGGAAATCAATTGTGTGTTGAGGGAAACCAATGTAGCTAACTCCTTGTTTCATGTCCTGAAACTCTGTGTTGTGTTGTCAGTATTGCCATTTCCTGCTTTATTTTGAAATTCCTACTCTCCTTGTGTTTTGGTTTGCTTGCTTCCTCTTGTGCCAATCTGATTGCCTTTCCCTGGCCTGACTCTGTTAACCTGTTCCTCATTACCTTGTCTCCCTTTGTCCTGTACCAGTTGTGTCTCATGCTGTGGAACTAAGCCACAGCACAGTTCAGTCCATGCCCTTTGCCTCGTCTAGTTTCCTGAATTATGTTTATACTTTGATCTTTTTTGTCAAGCTTAGCCTTGTAATTTGTGTTGATACTTTGTATAGTTCTCTCCAAGCATTGTATTGTGCATTTATTTCTATTTCTATGTAATTTCCAAGCATTGGCTTGTGTCTTTTGTTGCTACTTTTGCTATTAATTTCATACCAGTTTGTTTCCTCAAAGAGTAATTTTGAGCTGAACTTTGTCAATAAAGATTTAGTAATTTGCTACTTTGTCTGGCGAGTCATGGATCTGGGTTCCATTGTACCATTCTGTCACCTTGAGTGTTAACATGCACAGGGTTCAGCCTGCGTTTTACGCTCCAATTTAGCCAACACAAGTTTTCAGTGATTCGTCATCCAGTCTGATTTTTTTTTCCAGGAGGAAATTTTGCATCTAGAACAAAGACAGCGCAAACACCTGAGGCTGGTATACTTCTTTCACAGCTCTGTTCAGGTCTCACATTGATAGAGATGCAGCCATGCTAGAAACCCTTTGTCTCCCATTTGTCCTGTATAACTCGTGACATAGCCTTTGCACCAAGTGTTTTCATCATGGCTACTTTGTTAACTTGATAGTCTGTGATGATAGTCTGTGATGCCTTGTATTATTGTTGTTGTTGAGGCAGATGCTCTCAGAAAGGATGTTTTTTTTTTTTGTTTCTTCTGACCTGATCTTACAGCCCAAGTCCATTCCACCTGTGGGAGGACAGGCCCGGGAACTGAACCTACGACCTTCATGTTGTGAGACAACAGTGCTAACCCCTTTCTGAATTGTGGCAATTAAAGATAGTGTCTTATTTTCAACAACTTATAACTGGATGATTAGTTCCATAATAGTGGCTGTGCCAGATCCTGCTAATATAGTTTATTGTGTAGTTTGGTATTTGTCTGTCATTTTCAGTTTTATTTTCAAGTCCTGTGTTTATCTCTGTCTTCCTGTTAAGTTTCCCTCTTGTGATTACCTGTGTTTCACCTGTGCGTTTCAGCATTCTTTCCAGTCTAGTCTAGTGTGTATTGCTTTCTTCTGCCCCTTGTTTCTGCCTTTTTGTCTAACATTTTTGCATCCTGTTGCCTGTTTTGACCTAGTTTGACCCTGTTTGGGAATAAATTGCTTTGGTTCAGCAAAACCCCCAACTGTTCTGCATTCTGTGTTCTCATTGTACTGGATCACGACACGCTGCTATAGTGTTAAATTGAAGGCATCAAGAATGCTTTTACACCAGGCAGCAGCCACGTATCAGGAGCCTGTGAGAAGTCATAGACCACAGTGTTTTTGAATGTCATGCTACTTAAATATAGTAAAATAAATTCTACTTCAATTTTGCCAAATACTGCTTTTTCTAAAGGCTGTAGATATAAGATTTGTTCAAACAAAAAGGATGAAGGAGGGGAAGGAGGAAGAAGAGCTGCAGCAGTAGGAAGCTGCTGTAGAAGGTGAGTCAGAATGACCTCGGGTTAGTGATGGAGGTTCTTCAGCCAGTTGAGCTCATTGTCTCACATGTTTTGTCCCAGGGCACTGATGTCAGATTTGTGTAACAGCTCAGTGGTGGTTGTTCACTGTGATGGCCGTGTGGAAGATGGACTGAGCTTACAAAGACAGTGCTGTCCTTACTCTGTCTCTCAAGACTTCAGGCTGTAATTCATTTCCCATGAAGCATCTCTTCTGCTGCTACCTCACTACCATTAACATTACCTAAAAAGTCAATCGCTTCTTTCAAGATCCCAACAAAGGTCACTTTCTCCACTACCCAAGAAACGCTGACAGTCAGATGAATCTTTCAGAGCAGCCTTCATGCATCATTCTGTCCCAGTGTCAGAACAAATACAGCTCCCAAATTAACAGTCATTGCTGCATTCTCTGTTCAATTTACTTGCATTTGTAATGCACTACCTTTCAATGTTATGACTGTTAGAAATATACCTCTCCCTGACACAAAATATTCCTTCAAGATCATACTTATGATTGAAAAAATGAGTCTCTTTAGTAATTTTTAGAATTCTGATTATTAAAGAATTCTATTCTGTGTTTGTGCTGTCCTCTCAGTCTACTGTAAGATGAGAGGTGCCTCTGGGTTTGACCTCCTTGGTTAATTATGTTGTGCTCCCGTCTAAATCAACAGGTCGACAGATGGACTCCTGCAGAGTCATCCACACTGGTCAGAACTTCTCAGCTTACACATGAAGCCTGTCATTACTGTAGTTAGGTCTCTCTCTGTTATGATAACAGGAGGCACCATTTGAAGTTGTGGGAGATGTTGCCTTCATTGGCCAAGCTCCGATAGACGTGTTCTTTGACCATCCAAAAACTATTAATGAGATTTTCACTTCAGAAACATGCTGTCATTGTATTTAACTTAAGTAACTGAATAAAAGTTAGCACATTTATTCATGTTCTTCTGCTCAGTGATAAACATCTTCAATATGCTTGTGTTAAAGGTCCTCTAGGTTTAAGACTAGTTTGCTTTCACTTTACACTAACATTTGTCAGACAGCTGGTTAGCATGCTAAGCAGCTAGCTTATCAGCTTCCTATCATGACTCATTGCAGCCTCCGTTCTGCCCTGAAGCCACTCAGAAGCTGCAGATGCATTATCCAAAGTGACTAATAATGAGGAAAATGGGAACAGCTTCCTTGCAGAACACATTGCTCCAAAAGTAGTTGGTGCAGACCCAGAAGTCTTTTTGGTCTTTTGGGCTGGTTTAAGTCTAGCTGAAGGTACATCACAGAGACAGACTGTCACTTTGTGCTCATTCTGGATCAGTTTATGGTCATAGATTCATGGAGTCATTGATGTTTTCCATCTCTTTGTTGTCACTTTGTATTGTTTTAAAGCTATTTTGTGTCTCCTTTGGTTATGTTTAGGTTTTTCCCACAAATGTCAATACATTTGTCCATGAAATTACACTGCAAAGTCACAGTGAAAACCTGCCAGCAGCATTTCAGAGAGTGTAGCAGGCATGTATATATAGCTTCTTACATAACACACACAACACAAATGGAATATTTTCCCATAATAGTTTTCATTTTAATTTGACAGCTAGATGAACAAATACTTCTTAACAGTGCAGGAAACCTCTAAGCTGGACGGTGGTCAGGTGCAGTTTATATATAATCAATATTTTATTTGTTTTGACCATATCTATGACCTTTCAGTTAACAGGGTAGTGTGACTTTCACTGAGGACAACTTCACTCATCTGAAAGTGGCTCACTCTCTGCAAGGTGACTGCAGATCTGCAGCTCCAACTGTACAGAGGATCAGAAATGACAGACATATAAAGGTTCATATTCATTTAAATATTCAAATATCCAAATGATATAAATAGTATAGTATATAGACAGAAATGCGTTTTGGTGATGACTAACAGACAAGTTTATCCACTGCTATGTTTAGAGTGTACAAAAAAAAGTATTCTTGCTCAGATCTGAAAATTCAATACAACATGTAAACAAATGAAATTAATGTTTTAGACATTAATATGAGGATTTCAAAACAAATGTTACTAGATAAATTCACTCAATGTGTGAAGCATTTTTTGTGAAATATCTGAAAGAGTAAAATATTTCATTCAAGCCAGGTTATATTTTTTGGTAGGTTTGACATTTATTCTAAATAGTGAACACTGATTTATTTGTCTTTATTCAGGTTTTATTCAGTATTACTAAAGATGTGTTAAGTTATGCATTTTAAAATGTGTATCTTTTTTATTTATTTTTTTAAACTTTTTAAGTAATTATTAAAATATTTTTTTTCCTCCAGTCTGTAAATCGATGCCACAGCCATTTAAAGCTCTGAATTTGAATCTCTGAAATCTTGAATTGGAACAATTTATTGACTTGCCATGATAAAATGTAATCCAGTTTTTTATATGATATTTATACATACAAGAGACTTTGTTTCATTTATGTACCATTCAGATATTTATTTTATTCTCCTCAATGTAAAAGTTTTATTAAGTATTTAAGTAATATTATAAAGTATTTGACAACTGCATATTGGTATTATTTATGTAATAGGAGTACCTTTATTTTCCTTCAGGGTTCCCTTGAAAATGAGATGGTACATCTCAAGAGGGTTTCCTGACAAAGCATTTGTTGAACAAATGGTACAGTATTATAGCTCTTGTTTTCATGTATCTGTGGTTTTAAATTGGTTCTGTGACTTATTCCAATATTATTATGCGGTGAGTCTTGTTTCTCCCTATGATCAGACACATTACAAACAACTGTGTTGCCATCACAAACAGCATGCAGGTGAAAATATTTGTATACACACTCAGAGGCTCTGAGCAAATGCACTATGCTGTAAACAACACTGTATGTGTATGTGTTAAAAATTTCTTTGTTGGTGAGGGAATTAAAAATACATTCATATGTTGCATTTCATGTTATATTTCATTTTATTTATTTATATGTTTATATGTCAAATGTCACATGTTCTGAAATTCCTGTCACTGATTTTTTAGCTTTTTTTTTTTTTTGGCATCTAAAAAAAACCAAACAAAAAAAACAGCAACCCTGAATTGCCTGCATGAAGAGAAAAAAAGTGTGAGCTGACCATTTAACTTTCAGCATGCAGCACAGGGTCCTTTAAAAAGATAATAAATTAATCAGATTTAGATGAAACAGAGCAGACACAAGGTCACTCCCACTGTGAAGCTGCAGAATGGAAACCTTTCTCTGGATACCCACTGCTGCTTGTTGCCAGCTGACACACATGACAATGCCACCAGCATTTATCCCTGCAGCTGGAGCATGGAATGTTGCAATCTAAACTTTGGATCACAGTAAACATTATGGATGTCAATATTGATGGTGCTCCCTGGATGTTAAAATGTCAAGAAAGAGGAGGCGGTACACTAAAAGTTAAGGAGGAGCTGCACAGCGTTCTGAAAGTGCTTCTGTGAACAACTTCAAACAAATAAGCAAAGGCTGACTCATTTTAGGATTTGAACCCCTCCCGTTAGCCCCTTCAGTACAATTCAACATTTTATTGCCATTGGACATAAAAACAATGAGATAACCTTAGGACTTATAGCCATATAAGTACAACAATAATAAGTAAACAAACATAGTTGATGTTCATCATGTGTACATAAAAAAATGTATGGTTGGTCGAAGATGATAATTTTGTGCATTATGTGAGGGCAGTGTGATGTGGTGGGGACTTCAGCAATGTGAAGTCCAGTTCAGAGGTATTGTGTTTTTTTGGTTGGATGTAAATCATCTCCCAGAGGGTGGTAGATGGGTAATTGGTGTGCTGCATTTGACAGGTCCAGAAGGACATTGTGTATTAGATGTACGTGCAAACTATTCATATGCTATCAGAGCTACTAAAACAAATACAGTATACAAATAACAACACAGAAAAATCATGTGACCATCTACTTTAGTTCGCTCATACATCATTATAATTACTAAAAAACCAACTCCATTCATGGTCAGATAGGATTTGTGTTATTTCCACAGGTGCATCCCCAGGAAACCCAAACCAGTCAAATACTCAGGGGCCCTTAGGAAAACCCCTGTTGGCCCCTGTTGGCTCAAATGTTGGAATATTTTGCAACAGTGACTTTGAAAGTTTATATTTTTCCATTTGGTTCTTGCTGTTATGCAGGGGCAGCCACCCAAGAGTCAAATTGGGACAAGCTCAGAGCATTTCCATCCATGTGGTGTGTGCCCTAACCATTCAGCTGTCATCTCTGGAACAGCAAGGTTAAAGCCCTGAAACCTCCCATTAAGACCTCATATAGTACACTTCCATTGCCCCAAATCCCCCTCAGTCGGGTCCTTGATCATGTGTGCCGTAGCTTGTATTGGATTGCATTGAAGTCCCTACATTTCACTTGATGAATTAGATTCGTAAACATTTTCCCAGGGAGTTTACGGTCAGTTTCTATCCCCGAACTCTGGCTATCCGGTTCCAGAACAGCTGATCTGAGATGGTTCACTTTGAGTTGCACGCGTGCACAACCTCTATTAAAAGCCATCATCAATAGAGCCCCAATTCCACGAGTCACCATGGCAACCGAGAAAAAAAAAAAGGATCCAGTTATTTCACCCCAATGGAGTTGGACGTCTTAATGCAGGCCGATGGAGAGGCTAAGCACATGTTTCACCATAAATGTAAAACCGCTGAAAATGACAGGAGAAAAAATTACTACCCGAGTCGATGGGTAAGTTTGGGTGTACTCTTAGATTGATTTTACATTTAACCATAAGAGATTGTAGCTTACAGTTATAAATATTAATGGGAATAAAATCCGATTTTCATTTCGGTGCAGTCCATCAGGGGAGAAGCGTACTTGGAAGCAGCTAAAAATTAAAGATAATAACATAATTCAAATAGGTAAGGCATATTTTGCCGCTCTGATTGTACCTCACTTTGATTTTATTTTTCTTAAATTGACTTAAGCTAAAGTGTCAATTGAATTTTTATTTCATGCATCACTGCAGGAACAACCGGCTGTTTCAATCGTGCCGGCTGATGTAGTAAGGACCCAGAGTCAGCTTTGCTTTGACTGGGCAGTACATCAGCTTTGTATTGGAACTGGTACTGTCAGTCGGTAAGCGTCTGAGGATGTGGTACCAGCCTCCCATCTTGCTTTTTTTAAGGCTTCTTTATAGTGTACCCACGACACTGTTGATCAACATTAGCTTGCTCCCTCCCTCCGGTGAGGGAAAGCAGTTGACCAGAAGTGCCGCACAAAAACACGGACGTTCATCACTAAATAAGGTGTAAATTCCTGACAAAAAGGATAACAAATAATAAGCAGTTAGACCTCCCTGGATACATTTCTCATGCCAAGCTTTCATTAGAATATTTTGTTACATAAGTGTTGAAATGTTAAATTTTATAAAGCTAATAAAAAGATAATAAAGCTATGTGCATTAACTATTTTAACTCTAAGTTAAGGTTACTGAATTGGCAAGGCTAACTGTAGGAGCTAAAGCTAACTGAGGCTAACTGCAGGAGCAGAAGCTAACCAAGGCTAACTGTAGGAGCTAAAGCTAACCAAGGCTGACTGTAGGAGCTCAAGCTGACCAAAAGCCATTTTAAAACGATGATGTAGTAATTAAAACGACACCTTGAGGCAGAGGAACTTCCTCGATCATTTTTTGTAATTGAGGTACTCAAATTATTCGAGGAATCGTTTCAGCCCTAGCAGGCTTTCTACTGGTTTCAAAAAAGTCTAAAGCCTCAAGTAAGAGATGTTGGTTGGTCATGATGATTATTGCTAATATGTGTTATTTTTGGCTGTGAGCTACAATTGTTTCATGTTTTCATTTAAACTAAAGTAACCCATAGCAATAGTACTGTTGGCTAACAGCTAGGGGTTAGCAGGGTCTTCAGACCCTCCCTCCTGCCCCCTTCTCTCAAAATATGATTATCTATAGAAAAAAGCAAAGACATCTCTGTGACAGTAACAATCGTAGGAAACGATACTGACAGGAAATAATATTGTTTATAACACAGTTAAATGATGATGACCTTGATGATGAACTTTGCTGCTCTTGTGTCGCGCAATTTGATTGGCTGATTTGGACGCAGACGGCACGTGAGATTTGACTTCTGACGTTGCTTGGCGTATTACCTGTTAGATAACAAGTTTGCAAAACGGAGCAGTTTCTATATGTCATCCCTAAAAACGAGTGAGAGGGACGGTCTGCCATGTGGAGAAGAACAACGAAGGACAGGGTAACCTGCGGCGATGGCCACATCAGCAGAGCCTTTGTCATTTTCAGCAACGGACTCGGAGGCTGGTGGTAACGCTAACGAAGAGGAGAACCAAGATATTTTAAGATATTATTTTTGTGTTTGGTCCAGATTTGCACTGCTGGCCCTACAACTAAAAGAACACAATTTAGAAAATGTATTTATTTATTTAACGTAAATAAGACAAATCAAATTAATTTCACTTTGATTTGGCCCTAATCTAAGTGATTTCCATGTATTCTTCATTGTGAGACATTTTCAGGGAGGGAATTAAAGTTATATAATGATATATTATATCAGCTATATTAACTTGTACAATCAAAATTTTTTAAATCTACTGATAACTATTTAATCCTTTAGACTGACAAAGACTCGCACTGTGAAGTGTTCTGACAGAAACAGGCTGTGTACAGCTACTGAGCATCTGGGTCAACAGATCAATGAAACTGACTGCTCTATTTCTGAGTCTTCACTTTTTACAGGGCATAACCAACCAATCAAATGTTAGTAATCTGTAAAATGGTCTTTATTTGGTATTTGGGGAAAAGGGAGGACATTTGAACAATTGTGTGGGGTTAGGGGGCATTTCCACCCCAGCCCATGCTTAGTATTTGGCCAGAAGAGCACATGTGGAAATATTAACAATACACAATCAAAATAACTTTATTTAGTCATTATTTATGAAGTTGGGTGTGCTTATGTTGCTTCTGACTGTTTTCTTGACAGCATTCCCACTCAGTTCACAACCACCAGTTTTAGTGGCCTTATCTGAAAAGAGAACAGAGACTCCTCCACTCAGTAAGATGGTTACATTTAGTTTATGTGAAACAGTTCGAGAGACCCAGTTTTGCTGGATCACAGAGACTCTGGCATGACTTAATGGGACGTGAACAGTAATGGAGGCAACAATAAAGTAGTTTGTTTACACCTGCAATTTTCTTAAATTAGACTTGTCCATCAACAGCCATGTGCAGAATCAAACACTGCACCTTTCAAGCTTACAGAACCTCAACATGCTCATAATGTGGCAACAATATGTTCAGGAAATTTGGGCAAGAGCAAATCTTCAGTGCATGATGGGAACTACCTGACTCTCCCTGGATCTGGCTTCAATGCTTTTTTGTGGTTGGTACTGTTGAACGTTTAATGACAATATTACATAGAAGTATCCCAAGGTGGCACAAAGGTTTGGCTAATATGTGGGCTGTGAGAATCTTTGATTCAGATATGGCTACTTTTTTCTTAATCTGTGCATTGAAACACCTGACATACATTGGTAAAAGTGCTGATCAAACTTTTCGTGTAAAAAAAACAAACTGAAGTTAAACTGTAGACACTTCAATGATCAATTTACCTATATTGCATGTTCATATAGAGGAAAATAGGCCTAAAACATCATTGATCTGATATTTCCTTCAAACTGAGCTCAGACCTCCAGGTGAGGTAGCATTCACTACAAATGAGTCTAGTCCTACACAAAGGCCTACAGAGTCATCTGGGTATATCAGCTTAAAAAATCCAAACATATATGAAAGAAAAACAAAGAAGATCCCATCGTTTCCATTCAGCGTGTAAAAGGTTGTTGTATGTGGGCAGTGCAACAGAGCATCACTAGAGCTCACTGTTAAGTCAGAAATATGTTTGCTGAATAACTGTTCCAAATCTTCTGCTGCTACCTAGTGTTTAAACTACAAAATGACATCACCTACTGTGATGGTTTCAGAGGTCAGAGGGGTGAATTACGAAGAGAGATTATTGCCTCATCGATCTATGTTGAGCCTAAAACCAGCTCTCTTCGAAGCTGTCTGTATCACCATGGTAACGGATGCTGAGAACATAACCTGATCCAGTCCAGTTTTTGTTCCGACTTTCGGCTTAAAGTTGGCTGTAAGAAGAGCATACTTCATTGATCATCCTCCCTGAACATGAGCTCACCGTTTGTGGAGGATCCGGTGGATTCAGGAGCTCTTCGGAGGGAGAGAGTTCTTCCAGACCGGAGTGATCTGTTGGTGTTTTCTGACGATACAGATTCTCAGCTGAGGGAAGATGTTACATGTGTAATCTTGTTGACCAGATGGAAGTAATGAGACCAATCAAAACCCTGCAATTACAGTAAGTCAGCCATCAGCTGGGGTTTTCCCACTCAGACTGGAAAGGTGAAAAACCAGTTCTGTTAGTTACAGTGTACCGTCCACCTGGTCCGTACTGCGTTCAAATCTCGACAATGCCGCCCCTCTCAAAAAGAAAGTATTCAATCTGAGGAGGATGGCTCCCTGGTATAGTTACCAAATCCGTGCCTTAAAGCAGACATCAAGGAAATTAGAAAGAAACTGGCGTTCCAGTAAGTCAGTAGAGTCTCACAGAGCCTGGAAAGATAGTTTAAAAACGTATAAAAAAGCTCTCTGCAGCGCTAGAAGTTCATATTACTCAGCACTCATAGAAGAAAACAAGAACAACCCCAGGTTTCTCTTCAGCACTGTAGCCAGGCTGACAGAGAGCCATAGCTCAGTTGAACCAGTGATCCCCTTAGCTCTAAGCAGTGATGATTTTATTAACTTATTTGTATCAGCTCTTGCCTACGTTAGATAAAATTCTCCTACTGAATACAACAACTCCTGAATCAGCTGCAACGCCTCTTTTACATCTGGAATCATTCTCACCTCTGAATATCTCAGAGCTAGCTTCTATAGTCTCATCATCCAGATCATCAACCTGTCTATTAGACCCAGTACCAACTAGCCTCTTTAAAGAGATCTTTTTCCTTAATTGAGCTGTTCATTCTAGATTTGATTCATCTGACTTTTATTTCTGGGTTTTATTTCTGGGTTATGTACTTCAGGCACTTAAAACTGCGGTCATTAAACCCCAGCTTAAAAAACTTAATCTTGATCCAGATGTTTTGGTAAACTATAGACCCATATCGAACCTTCTATTTATTTCTAAAATCATTTAGAAAGCTGTACCAAAACAATTACACGACCATCTGGATGGGAACAGTTTGTTTGAAGAGTTTCAGTCAGGATTTAGAGCCCATCATAGCACAGAAACAGCGCTGGTTAAAGTCTCCAATGACATTCTAATGGCCTCAGACAATGAATCAGCCTCCATACTTCTCCTTCTAGATCTTAGTGCTGCATTCGACACCATAGATCATAATATTTTACTACAGAGACTGGAACATGAAATTGGAATTAAAGAAACTGCACTAAGTTGGTTCAAATCCTACTTATCAGATAGACATCAGTTTTTTCATGTTAACAACAGCAGTCTGGGGGGAGGACTCTAGGAATTTTCAAGACCAGGCTTAAAACTTTCCTGTATGACAGAGCTTATAGTTAAAAAGTCTACTACTCTACTCTTTAGCTATGCTGCTGTAGGCCTAGACTGCTGGGGGAAGGACTGAGCTTCTCTCTCTCTCTCTCTCTCTCTATAATATCAACACTTAATATGTTACACAGTGTATCATCCACATTCCACTAAAAGAGGGATAAATACATAACACTTTGGATTATATTCTTGTGCTTGGTCCAGATTTGCTGCCAAGACCGTTTTGCCTTGCTGGCACTACAACTAATAGAAGACCAATTAGAAAATAGCTTAGACTTTATCACAAATAAGACAAATCAAATAAATCTCATTTTGATTTAGCCCTAATCTGATTTCCATGTATCCTTCATTGTGATGCAATGTCAGGGAGGGAATTAATGTTATATAATGATATATATTACATATATTAACGTACATATTTACACAATCTGCAGTTTTTTTGCCAGGCTTCCTCTCTCGCCTTGTTTGTAGAAACAGTGTTGCTTTTAGCTGTTCTGGTCTGAACTCTTCATAGTTCGCCATTATCATAATCTGCTCCTCTTGGCTGAAATATGCGGCATGATTTCGGTCCATTTTTCTGTGGAAATAGCATCAAATGACACCTAAACGCTCCTTTTTATGTGAACTCGCACAAAGCCTGATGAGGAAAGCCTGGATCGACAAATCAAGATAACCACCGCTGTGATATTCGTTATCTGTGATTGGAGCTTTCTGCTTTGTCGAGCCAGCTCACCCAAAGAAAGCCCGACTCTTTTGAGTTTCCTTTGTAGTATACCCCTCAGGTCAATGAAATAAACTACACAATAATAAACTAAGCAGCTAAAATTTCCTCCAACTCACCTTGTAACAGTAACAATGCTGCTTAGACATTTTGGGGGCATGGCAGGATCAAAAAAATCAAAGGACATCCCTCTAACAATCATTTGGGAAAATAAAGTTACACAGTTGGAAATTAGGTATTTATTCATTCAGTTGCATTATTTTAGTGCCAAATTTTAAGGTTAAAATATAAGATCAGAATGAGAGATGAAAATATTTTGCAAAAGGGGCACTTACCTTGTCAGAGGCCAAAAGAGTTTCTTGAAATCAATCTGTCCTCCTGTCTGCTGCTCACATCAGACAGTGTTGGGAAGCACATTTTCCCAAGTGCTTCACATGTCCGATCAGTCCGATCAGATCAACATTCTGGAGTCAGTTCGGCTCTTACTAACCAGACTTTTGGGAAAGAGCTGTATGTTGAGTTTCTGTGAGGAAAATACCTTATTTCCTAAATGATGCGAGACATAACTGGCAGCTGACCAGCAACTGACGTCTCATTTGATGAAAAATCTGAAAAGGTCTCCTTCAGTTTTCTTTATCCATTCTGTGCACTCATATTTTAGAAACTTTTTTTAAATTAATGTTTTGAAAAGATTAAGAATGTTCCTTGTTGTTTTTTTCTCATATTATGGCTGATCATTGTGAAAAGAGTATTTTAGTTTTATGGGCTCACATTTTGGGATATTACCCTCTACAAGTTTGAAATACAAATTCAGAAATTATATTGTGACATCAGGTGTCTGGGGGGAAATATTCATATTTTCTTAATGTGTGTGTGTTCTCAGGGCCAATAAAATAGGTTCAAAAGCTTTAAATATACAATAATATATTTGCAATGAAATTAACACAGCTAATGCACTGAATGTCCCAAGATTTATTTGTTGTAGTGTTCTTCTACACAGTGCTCCTGCGGCTCACACTTCATTCAGACTGTAAAGAATAACCCTGCTGGAGGCCAAACGGCAGTGGATAGTAAAGACAGAGAAAAATAACAACAGACCACATTACAGCAACAAGAACCAGAACATCCACTCAACTTCACACTGCTGACCTAACGGAATATCAATTGCAATTCTGGACTTGTTAATCAGTGATGTTACTTCACAAAGAATACTTTATTCTGAAATTCAGAAACCATATAGAAATTTAACAGACTCAAAACCAATGCAAAGAAAAGCAGCTGACTTTTAGTTGAGTTTTATAGCTTGAGCAAAGACACTAGACCAAAAAACAGGCATAGGAAATTAAAAAACTAACAAATTACAAGCAAACAAAACAATGCAATCTTCACAGCCCCATGGAAAACTGCTAGTCAACATTGTGACATGTTGAAAGCAAAGCCAGTGTATACGATGAGACTGTAGAAAGTCAGGAGAACACACCTGAGTCACATTTCAAATGTAAAACTATGCAAGAAGCCACATTTAAGTTCAGTTTCTCCTGTCTGATCAGCTAGCGGACCACTGGCTGCCATTAACAGATTGTGTCAATTCAAGTTTTTGTGTTTGTTGTTTTTTGCTATTTTCTTCATCACAGTGTAATAATTACCTCCTACTGAAAAGACACAGTTAGACAGACACTAGACAGAAGTGTAGGCTACCTGAGCAATAATGAATTAAGGAAGATATTCCTGGAGCCTCAGTGAGGGAGGTGATCGAAGGTTTAAATCCAGGTGATGACCAACAATCAAAATACAAAAACCAACAGAGTGCTATAGTTGCTTGCTATGAGGAATGGCCATCAATGATGTCTAAATAATTATTTCCAAACGCAAATGATTTACAACCAATACAAACACAAACAAACTCTTTTGGTCATATTGCTGGTGTGGGATTGCAGGACAGTTGTTTCCTGTCCCTACGCCGATGGCAATGGTTGTCTCTCACCACTGGTGGTCCAGAATCTTCAATTAAGGTCACATGTCTAGCCATTGGCCTTTCCTGGACAACCAATGGCTGTCCAGATCAAATTCTATTCATCAATGCAGCCTTCAGAGAGACTTTGGGTTGTGTACCATCTACTTGAACTCAGGAGTCGCTGCCACTGTGTTCCTCAAACAAATTCCATCTTGTTTGTAATCCCAGCACACAAGACAGTGACTGTCCTCGTTCCTGATGGTGGGACAAAATGTCAAACGCTATCAGAACAGGGAAGTCTCTTCTGAGAACAACACCCTAACAGGCCTAGCACTTACATATGTCACACAGAAATCTTCACAGACCTGTCCTGAGCCACAAAAAATGTCTGCCACATGAATAATTGTTGCAGATATATCTGACGGAACTTATATACGCAGACAAAGTTCTGTGCTTATACCATTTCAGTCCACCTTATACATGCTGCTTTTTGTTCCATTCACCTCTGCTGTCATGTAGTTGATGACACCATTGTATCTGTCAATGAAGACTAGCTGATTAACTAAAAATTTATCATGCCTCAAGACTCAGATAACCTGCAATTTTTTGTATTCAGACAAAACTGAAATCCTATTTCTTTGGCCCAGACACCTCAGCACTATGGTCAGACTGGTTTTTTTTTTTAACCTCCATGAAGAACACATTTTAATAATCACCTTGTTTCATGGATGTTTCATTACAAAAAAATATGTCTTCTGGAAGCAGACATCACATTCCATCTACATACACACTATCTAAAAGATGTACAAAAATTGTTTATGCTCTTGTGACATCTAGTGTGGATTACTACAATTCCTTATTCCTACAAGTAAATGAAAATCTTGGGTAAACCCTCTTTCAATTTGGGTCACAGAGGCAGACACCCTGTCTACATTAAGATCAGACCAAACCAGCCCTCAAACTATACTGCTACAAGCCTGGACAGCCTCCCTGAACCAGCCAGCTATATTTTTAATGCATGAACAGTCGGTTTTTCCTTGAAAGTCAGGTCTCTGTAGATAGAATAGAATAGATAGAATTTACCCGAGACCTCAAACAACAGATCATACCCTGCCGTCTTGTAAATGATAAATGAACAGCTAATGCCAAAGTTTGCTCCATACCAATATCAAAAGTGACAGAGCTGCTATAAATGAAAGTGGTCCTGTCAATGGTGTTTTTTGGTTCCGTCGGAGAAGAAGACTGGAGACAACTGGTCCTGTTTCAAACAGGATGAACCTGGTTGGCTGAGAAGATATACTTGTTCACTCATATGGATGGCTGTCTGGCTGTAAGAATCATGTGCTATTTGGTTCTATTCTGTTTGTTTCAGACACAAAATTGTATCTGGAGAATGAAATAATTTTTGCAAAAAAAGAGAGGAGGATTGTTTGGACGCCAAGAGCTGCCACAATTGCAGTCATTTACATGATCATGATCCCTGAGACTGTGACTTGAGTATCATGTTGTTGCATCACTCAAAGTGTGATAACATGTTGATCATATTAAGAAAACAAAATTTTGGGGGGTTTTAACTTCCACTTCCTTGTAATTACAGTTTTTATAGCATGCTCAATGATTTTCTATGATTTTCCCTAAATAGATGCTGCAATTAAGTTAATATGCTGTTTAATTAATAGTCCTTCAATGACCCCTTAAATTCTATAAAGTTTCACAGGAATGATTAATTTTAATCAGTAAGATTTAATTATTTATTACTTGACATTATCAGCTCAAATAAAATTAAAAAACAAAAAACAAACAAGGTGTAAAATAAAAATATCCTTCCACAGATGTCACAACTCTGATAAAAAAAAGAAAAAAAAAAGAAAATGACATTAACTTCTTAGACACCACTCTCTGTTCTGCGTTCTGTGTAAGTGCCTGCAGTTTAAATATGTCTGACATCTACTGCTTATGATCATCTATCACATACATATGATCAGTTTCATGATCAAATGTATGGTGTGACGAACTGATGGGGCAGCTGATGGGGGTATTTAAATACAGCAGCTGATAAGATCAGAAATCAGGGGTCTCCTCTTCGTCTCACAGCTATCTATTGGTTTTTCATTTTTTAAATGATATTAATGTTTTATAATACATGGTATTACACTATCAAAAACAATTACAGTCAAGATTAATGTATTAGTTACAGTGCTACAGTCAGCATTTTGAACTACTATCATGAGATGATTGGTAATATATTATTTATTCAATACATATCTATTGTACAGATGGGTGAAAGGCAGTGTTTTAATTTATGCTGGTAATTCAGCTTCCTGGAAATTTGTACTTGTCCTTCGTACAGTTCATTACTTTGTTGTATTGCTTCAATCTGGGCCGGTTTTTGCAACTGCACACAGAAGATCAGATATATTTAGTGTAGCCATGCAAATTAAAACTTCTGCTCAAATCAACCTGGGTCTAATATTTGTAACATAACCAATTGTTCTCTTAGCAACACATGCAACACGTTTGTCCAGATGATTTAACCATTGAACACTGAAGCGAAGTCATTGAAGCCCATAATAATAACTTGCTGTGAATCAGTCTATAAAAGCCCATACAAATGGACATATAGTACAGACAGGGTCTGAAAAGTGAGGTCAGTGGTGAAAGACCTTAAGCCTGATGAAAAAAGGATCATCAGGTTGATGATCAGAATGATCAGTAGGGGGGAAGAGACCTCAGACTGTAATGAAGTCTGAGTGAAAATTGAGTATTTCCCACTTCTCTGGTTTTCTCCAGTACAACATAATGTATTTTTTTTTTAATAATGCTCCCACTTCAAGGAAAATAGAGGGTTAGGGTTAGTGTTGTAGGTTGTAAAGAAGTGACCTGCCTGAGAGCCAGGACAGAGCACAGAGCAGGTCAGATCCATTATTACTCCTCCTCAGCTCCACCTTCTCTTCCAAATATGCCAAATTACTAACTGGAGGGTTCAAAACAACAGGTCACGCGCTGATGGGTGACATCCCTCTGTTAACTTCTGCACTTACTGACCATTTCATGCATATGTCCTGCTAACACACTCACAAACATCATCACTCTTACTGTCAGTCCCTGCAGTGCTGAGCTCAGAGATATGGTCAGAGCCAGATGCAAACACTTCACAAAATAACAAATAATCACACGATTTCATGTGAGCAGGCTGGCAGTCCAGTAGCTGAAGCAGGAAGTGAGTTGGTGAATTGTGGTACATGTTCAACCTTCAAAGATCAAGAAAATCTGACCAGGTAATGGGTGTTACAAACTTTAGCGACACATGGGAAAGTTCAGCTGGGGGGACAAGCAAAAAAAATCTTAGTTATTACAAGATTTCACAGCATTTAAACACATGAAGGGGTAAAATTCAATAGGTGGAATATCAGGGCACTTCTGGGACTCTATACTCAACTCTCTAACAGTTAAGACAACAAATAGTTATTTTTCTTTCATAAATAAATAATATGAATTGAAAAACATACATTGAGTGGTGTAATTGGTCGATGTGATGTGTGATTTTGCTGAAAAATTTATTAAAATCTTGCCTGTGGATTTTAATCAACTTGGCAGGTTACAAAAATATATCTGAAGTAGTAATTCTACTTGTGAATAGAAAGTGAATTTATTTGTTAGTGTTGAGGCATTTAAGGCACTGTAAGGGACAGTTAAATTAATGGCAATATATTGAGGTATTTTAATTATAATCTGCACAGTTTTAGGACTTTTGAAGTGGTCAGAAAAAAAAAAATACCATTGACCAGATCATTTTTACCCAAGCCCCTTTAGCATTTCTGTGAGTGGCTGACATTTTCAGGGTGTTTCATCCCAGACAAGTTCCTTCATATATCATTATCATTGTTTTGTCTATTAATTTACTTCAAATTGTAGGCAAAGTAAAAATCTAAAAATGGCTTTTGATGCATTTGATAAGTTTGAAGTTTCTTTATCCCTTGGATGTTTTATTTTGTAATATTTACAGACAGGTGACTAATTGAAGGAAGAAACCTATAAACAGTCTTAGCAAGGTGTTGGACCATCACAGGCTTCACTGCACCTTCTTTCTAAGTCTCTGACTCTGTACGATCAACAGATATCCATGAAGTTTCACATAGTGTTGAAGGGCCGGTGTGCTGAAACCTAGAGGGGAGTTAGTTCTCTGTTTCTTCTACTCTGGTGTTTTTAACATATTTTTAGCTAAGGATATTTCAAGTTTATTTTATAACATTAAATTCTTCAGTAAATACCACAGTCCTGATTTCTTTATCTTCTCTGTGTGATAAAAAAATGCCAGTTCTGTAGTGTGTGAAAGAAACAGGTTTTAGGAAAAGCTAGCCTCTCTATATTCTCTGTAAACGTCATTAAAACTGATGAGTGAAGCAGGAAGCTCCCATCAGGGTAAGCCTGATGGTTCTTCCTATTTTATATATATATATATATATATATATATATATATATATATATATATATATATATATATATATATATATATATATATATATATATATATATACAATGATTTTTCCTTCAGTTCAGTTCATCGTTCAATGTCATTATAATTTCATGGCTCCATCAAATGTAAAATACTGCAATAAGTAGACCTCTTTCACTCCTCTCTCTCCAGCTTTTCATACCATAATCATGCATGTGAGGTCTATAGCCTGTATTCTCCAGTAAGGATGCTCTGGTAGATGCTGTCAGTTAGAGGGACGTAGTTCTTCTGCTGGTAGTCCAGCACATACAGAGGGTCAGAAATGGTTGAGGGGTTGAAGCCACTCTGCACAAGCTGGAACTTCTGATGCTTGAAGGTGCTGGTTGTTTCCAAGACCTCCTAAGGAAACAAAAACAACTGTGTGTGTTGGAAAGTTTCACACCGAATGAGATGTATAAAATTGAAAATCAAGATACTCGGTGGCCTCAATCACAGCACCAGTTAGGCTCATATTTGTTTGGGATTCAAATGCATATTGTTTACAGTGATGAGCAAATTCCAGCTCACTGCAATCTAAGCCAATTTCACAGAAAATCAACACTTATGATAATGGCATGAAACCAAGGAGGGAAGGACGGGGTTGTTGAGAGAGTGGATGAACAGAGCCGGTGCAGCTCCCCACCCACTCCCTGCATCCATTGGTCCAGGACGTAAGGGCCCCTCTCTAGTTTGCCTATCAGGAAAAGATGGAGATTGGCGATGCTGCCCTCCATCTCCTCCACAATGCCCTTGCCTACCTGAATGTGAGGCACTGCTCTATAATAATCCTCTTCCTGAACTTCTCCAGCACTTTCAAGACTGCATCCCCACCTACTCCAAAAGAAGCTGTGCGCCCTGGCTGTGGATGGTCACCTTGATCACTGACTACCTGACTGAGAGACTGCAGTTTGTCAGAATGGGTAATTGTGTATACTGCACAGTGACGAGCAGCACTGGAGCTCCACAGGGGACCATGCTGTTGCCTCTCCTCTTCATCCTCTATGTATGTGAGATTAAAAAAAAAAAAAAAGTTAAAAATACCAATCAATTCAAAAGCCCTGAAAAATGGTTTAGGCTTTAGCTGGACTCAGGTGCAGGACTTTGTGACGTGGTGTCACCAAAACAAACTCCAGCAAAACATCTCCAAAACCAAGGGTATGGTACTAGACTTCTGCTGGGCACCACACTCTTCACAGCCTAAACTGGACTGGACACATTATGTGTGTAAGACGTGTGTGTTAAGACGTGTAAGCAGAATGCAGAATGTACATCCTGAGGAGGTTGGCCTCGTTTAACATGTGCTCATTTGCTTAGTCTGCCAGTCCATCGTGTCCAGATTCAAAGCAATCCTGGTGACCACTAGCCACCCCCTGCACCAGGTCTTTGCACAGCTGCTGTCACAGAGCTCCTCTACTGAAAGACTAAGGACGTCCTTCGTACCATGGGCCATCAGAATTGTAATGCCTCAGTTAGAAGGGGAGGCAGGTCATGATGATGGTGGGGGATGATGATCACAAACATCATCATAAACTATATAAACTAACATTTTTTTCAGTTTTGCCCTTCTTTTTCACTATTTATGCCGTTCAGATTTTTGCACTATTTCTTTTGCACTTCGGACTGTTTCTTCTTACATTGTTTTGCTCTTCATTGTGAGCAACAGATTGGTGACTTTCCCTTGGATGAATAAGGTATCTATCTGTCCATCTAATTGGAAGAGCTTTCATATGTGGAACAACACTGTCAGGGATCATAAACATCAGCTCAGTTTATCATTTGTAAAGTGATTTGTGTTTGTCGTTTGCATCCAGTCTGCATCTGCATGCAGACTGGATGCATCTGTTTGTCAGTTTGTCTCTTTACCTGAAGCCTTATGAACAGAGGATGAGCATATGCTGGGAGTTCCCTCTTCACATGTTCAAACAGTTTCTTCCCATCAAACACAAGGCCTGGTCTCACAATCATGGCCGCCATCCCTGCTCTGCCCTCATGCCCTGCAGACAACACAGTTCAACATATGCCATCACACTTCTGCATCATCATCTAAACCTTAATGATATAACGTCCTCTGGGATCTCAGATCTGTAGTTTTTTTTGTTTCATTCGTGTCCATCATCATCTCATGTATCATTTCATTGAAGATGACAACGGCAATTAAAAGGTGTGCAGACTGAAAAGATTTAACTTTCCTGTTCCACAGCAGCAACCAGATGCATGAGCATGTGGGCACAAATGTGCTGTATTTCCTTTCTTATTTCATATGATCCATTACACAGCCTGTCTGTCAAACAGAAAACCTTTTAGGTCCAGAATCTTGAAAAGAAATCTTTGGATATTGCTTTTAAATATACCTGGTATTTCCACTCCATACACGTTGACTTCCTGGATAAAATCCACCAAGTTAAGAGTCTCTGTCACCTCTGTGGTTGCTACATTTTCTCCTTTCCACCTGAAACCAGGGAAAACAGAATTCATTTGTTAGTGTTGCATAAGACTAAGTATCACAGTGCTGTGTAACAGTTTTAGCAGTCACAGTAGGCTGGTCCTTTCTTCTTTGTAGTTCTTTGTTCGATAGATAACCAACTGAGGCAAGAATCCCTTTAATTAATACTAGATCTATGGGAACAGTCAATAATTAATCTAGCTGCCCTGTTTTGCACAATTTGTAATTTCCTGAATTCAGACATGCAGCGGTGTTAGCAGTGATGCCCCACCATAAGTTCACAGGTTCAGTTCCCGGCCTGGGTCCTTTCTGTGTGGAGTTTGCATGTTCTCCCCATGTCTGCGTGGGTTTCCGGTTTCCTCCCACCATCCAAAGACATCATGCTTAGGTTATGGGGTGAATCTAAAGTGTCCGTAGGTCTCAGTGTGAGTGGTTGTCTGTCTGTCTGTCTCTGTGTGTTGGCCCTGTGATGGACTGGTGACCTGCCCAGGATGACCCCACCCTCACCCAGTGTGAGCTGGGATGGGCTCCAGCACCCCTCGCGACCCAGAAACAGATAAGCGGCAGAAGAAGAATGAATCTGTCTGTTCCAGCACTGTCATCAGATGAAATGGAGCATAACAATTTTTCAACCTCATTAGCGTCCACCTTTTTAGCTCAAATCTGCAATTTTTACCGCTCATAATATGATTATCAATTCGTGGACATAATTTACAACTAGTTTCCATATCTGTGTTACACCATTGGGGGGCAGTATTGTGGCATAGCTGTTCTCTGTGACTACCACACTTTTCTGGTCTTGCTGTACTAATTGTTTTTGCAATTTAGGAGGCATGGTCGGGGACTGTCTTAATAAATGCACCCCCTCCAACCCTCATGGATAAGTGGTAGAAAATTAGAGTGAGAGCTACACTGTCTTTTCTACAAAGTAGTTGTTAACATAACTTAACATATGTTAACATAAACCATCAGATTCAACTGTCTACCCATTGTATTGTTCAACACATTAAACTGTTTTGTACCATCACATTGAACTTGTTGCTTTTGTTTTTTTTTTTTTTTATTGTAGTAATAATGTGCAATATACTTTCCTTTCACTCACTGAGCCAGAAGTCACATAAATTTTTTTAGTACTCTTTGTTCAAATAGAATCATTAAATCCTTGTCCATCCAGGGCGCACCTTTAGAACTTACAGTCAACTTCCTCGTTGCTGTGTGTTCATTAACAAGAATGTCAAAATATTCCATAATATATGTCACAAACCTCAAACAGTTAAACCTTTTTTAATGTCTTCTAAGAATGAATCCTCACCAATCTGCTAAGCACTAAATATCTTCATTCTGGTTTTTGGAAGTTTGGTGTTTTTGGACACCACAAGGCTATGGCTGCTGAATCCAACTGGGAGGGACACTGTTGTTGAACAAGTATCTGGCAAGTTAGTGTATATATGATCTATACAGGCAAATACAGATACCATCCTTGCTAACAACCATTCTTGTAGTTACAGACATTAATTGAGGCAAATTGCAAGTACTAGACATTAACGCTAATATTTTCCTTGTGGAGCAGCTATCTGCAAAAGAATCCACATTAAAATCTGAAAAGCAGGTACATTTCTCTATTCTTTGTCAACCATTGTGCAAATATACAACTATTGGCTTAGACAGGGTAAAACATCAACAGAGCTTCAATACCACCATTCATTAAATCAGATCTGTGTTTTACTATTAGATCTTGTATGTAGAATGTTGTGCCTACACCAACACTGTTTGCATGCAGACATATCATTAACAAATATTAGTGAATCCTCAAATGAACAATCTATATGTGTTTCACTTACAGCCATGACATGAATAGCATTGTTATTTAGCAGTGAATGAAGTTCATGTTCCTCAGGCTACAGATACTTGTGCAAGAATTAAACCCTTAGGTGAGTTCATAGTGAGATGATTACTTTCTAAATAGTTCAGGTTAGCCGGTTTTGAAGCAAAAAATAAATAAAATCTAAAGAAGGGCAATAACCCTGTCAGTATGTTATGTCATTGCATTCTCTGACAGCTTTCATGGCATGGATGAGTTCCCTGTGCTTTTGCCTAACAACATTTGAATAGTCCTTATTCAGATAATGGTGCCGTTCAGTTCCTTATCTTTTCCCAGCACAGCTTTTTTTATCTTTGCATCTGAGGAATTGGATCATAATAAGCCAAGCTCTTTCACCAGAGTAGCCAGATGGATTGCCAGTCCTTTGTGCCTATTCAGTCTCCATCTGACTGCTGTTCAGGTGATCACACACCTGACTTTATCCTCCGTCTCCTACAACTGATCCTCTGGGCCCTCCCAAAAGCCAGCTTTATCAGTTATTTTTATCATGGAATCAGTAAATTGGATTGATATCAGTAGGAGAAGATTTACTCTCAGACTCAATCTTCTCATTTTTCTGTTTTCTCCTCCTTCTCGCAAACTTGCAGGCTGCATTTCATTTCCTGAGTCTCCTTGGTCATTTGACCAACTCTAACCCTTCACTTTGTTCACAAGTATTTCCACAAGTCTTGAAATGACTTGCCTGCTGCTGTACAAGTTGCATAAACCAATGCTTTTCTTGACTCAATAATTCTCATACAGAGACACAGACCCCTTGAACTTTACTTGAACTTTAGGTGTCATGATGTAATGAGATTGCTTGTTAGGAAGACGTCTTCACAGGCTTGTGTCTTATTTTTGATCTGCTTCTCATCCTGCTGATTCCACAATACATCTCCATAACAGCTTCTCCTCTCCAGGCTTTATCAGTTTGTAAAACTGTTACAGTGCTAACACAAAATCCAAGCTGTATTTTTGTAACTCCTGCGTTAGCACCTCAGGTCCACCACCAGTCATATGCTGCCTTCCACCCATGTCCATCCACTTTCCTTTGTCTACTGCCTCATTCATTCTCTGATCCTGGATTTCCTCATTCCTCTCACACCTGTCACACCACTCTCTGGAAATGTTGCCTATCACCTGTGTTGTTTAGAACTCCCTCTCTACACACTATATAGACTTTGCCTTGAGTGTCACATATCTCCGTGAGCTTTTATTTCTTCAGAACTATCAACTATGACACAAACCTAGCCTCTGTATATGAGGCCAGACAAGCAGTCCCTTTTATTTAAAGTGCAACACAGGTGTAACATTTCAAACTGTACCTGAAGGTGTCTCCAACCCTGTCTTTGAAGCAGATGAAGCCCTCCTGGTCTTCAGCCATGAGGTCACCTGTATTGAAGTAGGCATCTCCCTTCACAAACACGTTCCTCATCAGCTTCTTCTCAGTCAGCCGTTTGTTCCCAGCGTAGCCAAAGAAAGGAGTGATGGAGCTCACTTTGGACAGTAAGAGCCCAGTTTCACCTGAGAGGAGAAAGAGTCACATCAGTGTAATGTTTCTCATTTTATGTTCATCTGACAGAGCTGAGCTACACTCTCACCTCTCTCCACTCGCCGACAGAAGCCATACTGGTCTTTCACCGGTTCATCATTCTCCATGTCATACTTCACCAGATCATACTTGAACAGGAGCTGCACAAAAGTTAAAGGAAATATTACTAAACAGTAATATTTAATAGTTTGCATATCCTCATACAACACTGAGGTATATATTGCCAATATATATGGTCAACTCAGACCCAGCATTTACAGTAGGAGAGGACTTCAACCCACAAGTGGAAAGACTCAGTAGTGCAGTTAGTCAGCGCCACTACCGATCATCCGAGATAATAAAGCAGTATATGAGTGATTTTGGTCTTGGTGGATTGGTGGTTTGGTGCTCACTTCACCCCATGCTGAAGGAATACACCTACTACTCACCAGTCCACCACTCTTATTCCTATTTAAACCACTTTTTAATTAGTAATTTGACACCAAGATCCACCACACTGCCATCAGCGACCACGCACCAGTCACTCTGGCACTAAAACACCACCTTCTAAACAATGGAGATTTAATACATCATTGCTCAAGGACCCCAACTTTATTCAATTATTTAAGGAGGAATGGACAAGTTTCTGTGAGATAAATGAGCAGCCTGATGTCTCACCCTGCCTCCTATGGCAGGCAGCAAAAGTCATGTGAGTCAGAATAATATCTTATTCTTCATATAAGAAAAAACAGGAGCAAGCTCTCGAAACAGAATTAAACCAAAAAATTAAAGCTTTGGAGACAGCGCATGCTGCCTCCCAAGAGGAACATCTACTGAGAGAACTAATGGAACTAAAACTAAATGAATTACTCAACATCAAAATACAATTCCAACTGCAGATTACACTTGGAGAACTTTGAAAATAGCAATAAATCCAGAAGATTTCTAGCAAACCAACTAAAAGAGAACAAAGAAAGAGCAACAATATAAATAAAGAACTTCAAGAACCCCTCAAACATATGCCAACAGGAAAGCCCTTGGACCAGATGGTTTCCCTACAGAATTCTATTAAGAGTTCTGGCCGAAGCTTGCACCAATATTTTACAGAATGTTCATCGAAATACAGGAAACCTCGACCCCTCCACCCAACATGAACTGTGCAAATACTAGCCCCCCTGCCCCCCCCCCCCCCCGTCTTCCCTATCCCGTCTCTGTTCTCTCTTACCATTACCAATAAAGTTAAACGCAGAGAGTGACAGAAGGAGCATGTCACACTCCTCCTTCACAGAGTAAAACTTTTTCAGCACAACAAGGCACCAGGAGCATTCAAACTGCCTGCCCCAGCTGATGAACAGAACAGGTTAAAAAATATATAGATATTACTAAACAGGCATCTGAAGCAATTTATGGAACAGTCACATCAAACTTCAGGTTTAATATCCAGGGTTTTTCACTTTCTCTCATTGCAGGAAAATAACAGTGGGAATTAAAAACTCTAATGTCTGTTGTGGGTGAATATCCCCGGGAGTCCCAACATGGACCTCACTTGAACACCTGAGCCACAGCCTTTACTAAAGCTGGATTCTAAGGGCTCTGTAGATGAAATTATCAATAATAATACATCAAACTATTTTTCTGTGTTAATGTCATAAATTGTTTGTAAAGGTGGACGTAGACTCTGGGTCAGAAGAGCAAAGCCAGTGCTGAAGAACCTTCAGCCTGCATTGTATCTAATGACCAATAGGGGGCAGGTTCACACGTTGGAAAAAGAGAGCCGATTGTATTGAAATCTATGTGAAAGTGGCATGACTTCTTACTTGATCCATTATCTATAACCGTTAACCCCAAGGTTGAAGGGGGTGGAGGCAATTCTATCTGACACTGGGCAAAGGCCTGGGCTACACAGGTTGCAAAGACAAAGAGATGTGCAAAATATAGATCTTTGAGATACCACTTTTCAAACAGACTTGGTGCAGTGTTACTGGAATATCACTGCTGCTTGGGAAGAGCTATTGCTGTAAAAGTTTATTTTAGAGAGAAAAAGTCTTTGCACAGCAAACAATACATCAAAAAACTGCAAGGTGTTACTTCATCCCTACAAGATGTACGCTGATCCTTCTCAGTGGTCATTTTTAGGTTCATGGCAGATCCCCTGCACAGAACTGGCTGTGCTCTGATGTAACAGGTCACTATATCTGTTATAGTATTGGTTTTACATATTATTGTTAAAATAGTCATTGTAAATGATGAGTAAGTACAAAAACTGTTTCTACAAATTCAAAAATCTAGGAATAACTTGAACAATCCTGTTCACTAAATGAGGATTGGTCATGAAATCATTGTTTCACAACTTCACTTCCATAATTTCTTTTATAAGCATCAGTGTGCCAGCAGGACAGGCACTGAGCCAGACCTAAGAATAGATGGGGTCAGAGATTAGAACTACATAGAAGCAGACTCCTTGTTAAGTCATCTGATTAACAGAAGCCCCACAGACGAGCATTAGTGAGGCTTATCCCCTTGACAGCCCTGGAAAACCACTTCAGTGCTCATCTTCTCCAACAAACTTAAAGCTTAATTTGACAACTAATTATGCAGGTTTACATTTTTCACCAAACAGTGTAATGTTGAGGACCCCTGACAGTAAAACTCTAAATCAACACTAATATTTTACTATTCTATCACCATTTACTGAGACTATAACAAAAGATATCAGATTGCATTCACTGCATAATGCTGCTACATTACTTTGATCTCACACAGAATTACATTGTATAATACTGAATCATAATCAGATGTCATTTCTTGGGAGTGGATGCAGGTTGGGTATGTTTACATGAATGACAGTCATATTAAAATAAAAATAAGTACTATGATATGTGAAGTGAACTTTACAATATTGTGTTTCAATCCCTCAATGTCATTCCAAACAAAACATCTGGTTTTATGCCTCATAAAGATAGTTACGGTTGTACTGAACTACCTTAAATTTCACATGTTCATTATGTGTCCCCCTTATACACAGTGACTACATACAGTCATCTGATTAACCCTCACTACAGCTTGGATTACACACGACCTGACAGATCCTTCTCTAAACTGTTTACCTCAGTCGCCTCCACTCAGAGTTTACCCAGGTGAATGTGTGCACCTCAGTGGACAACTTCAGTTCTTGCTTCTGCCACAGTTAAAGATATGGGAAGATGGGATATGAATGTGGGCCTTATGCACATGCGTGTCTTTCAAAATTTGCATTTATACGCTGCTATCTGCTACTCATAGCTCATCTACAACTAGCACTCATATACCAAGCAGGCAAACCATTGTGACCACTGACAGGTGAAGTGAATAACACTGGTTATCTGACGATTGAACAATTTTTTGCTTTGATCTGCTAATCTGATGTGGACATAGTCACCTTATTTTTCACGGAAGCACGGAGGCAAAACAGAATGCAGCAAGCTTTTGGTTTTTTGTGCGACACTTCCGGTCCAGCACTCTTCACCACTATGTAGCTATTAGCTAACTTGTGTCTACCGCAGCTACTGAGAGGTATTTGTGTTTTGTTTTTTTTTTTGGTTAAGTAATGGCTTCAAGGAAGACCGGGGTCTCTTGTGTGGTTAGGGGCTATAATAATAACAACTGGTATAAAAGCAAAGTTTACCTAGAGAGGGAGTGTTTTGAACATCGGCCGAAAGATGATAAATCCCTTTGCCTGTGGTTCATCCATGAGGATGCTGAGTAAAAATTGCAATCTACATTTAGGAAGAAACGTCATGTCCACTTGTTTTTTTATCTAGTTACAGACCACTGTGCCTTGATTGTTCTATCATCTGTACATATGATATACATACATATATAATGTGTATGTTTACATTACCTTAACAATTACAATTTATGAGAAAGAGGGTGTTTCTTGAATGAGCTCGCTTTATTCTGAACAGTTTGTGTTTGTCACTTATTTTTCGTTAATTCTTCTATTTTTGTGATTATATTTCAAGAATTGAATGGTACCAAAAGATTTCCAGACTATATAATTATACATACAACGCGATATTATGTAAAACGTCTTCTCATTTTCAATTGTCATTTGAGTTTTTATTTCATGTGTGACTGCAGGAACAACCAGCCGATGTATTAAGGACCCCGGCAGAGTGGAGGTCAGCTTTGAAATGGATTATAAATGTTCTTTGGCAAAATATCTATCACAATGATTGATATTACACTGTGAAATGTGCTGTTTTCACAAGTTTCTGCTCTTTTTAAGGAGTGCAGACGACTGAGCATTGACAGATGCCACATCAATAAACATCTGAAGCTCTGTATCAGTGAAACCATTGGACTGGGGTTGAGGACCAGATGAACAGGAGTCCCCTGTCCTGGGTTTCACCCGGGGACAGGAAGTCACGCACACACAGGACAAATAAAGTAAACAAAAAACTGGACTTGCTACGCAATACTGGAGTCCTCTCCAGGCAATGAAAGAACTCCCCATTCTTCCTGAGCACACTCACATGCTTCAGTGTGTGACAGGGCCATTGAGGTGACTGACTCATTTGGGGGTGGGGGGAGGGGGTAGTTACCAAGCTCTTACCCTGTAGATAAAGTTGGACCGGCCCACAGTTCCGATCTTGCCAATGTGGTTCATGAAGCACAGGTTTCCCTCAGTGGAGCCGTATACTTCACACATCTTTATGTTCCCAAAGCGTCTGTGGAATTCTCGCCACACATCCTGTCGCAGCCCATTACCCACACCCATCTGCACCTTGTGAATTTTGTCTGCTTCCGTCTGATGGAGGGAGAAGGAAGTAAAAATTTCAAAAAGTTTCTGTCAACAATATAGGACTGTTTGTAACATTCTGTGACATACATGGTAGGTATGTAGTACAGGTTTGGGCGTGGCTAGATGTAGCTGGGTGTGTGTGTGTGTGTGTTTTAAACAAATACCATAAATGCAAACTGGTCAAATTAGTGTAAAGCTAATTGGTGTTACTCACAAACATCCCGCAAAAATCAGTTGCCACTATGGGAGACCAAAGACTAATTATATAATATGTTAGAAATAAGAAAAAGGAAGAGTGTGGTTGTGGAGCCTAAATTTGACAATATATGCTGCAAATACACACAGGAAAGATACACACAAATACACACAGGTTGTCATTGTGCCCATATGGGTCTGCTTTTGCTTGTATTGAGTAAACTTGCTTGTTTTTTCTGAAGGTTCAGTGTATTGAACTCTCTTGGGCCACCTCAGTTTATACAATGAAAGCAGCTTCACTGCCAAGACAGCTAATGGAAAGCATGTTTGTGCTGACAGGAACATCAGTGCAGCTTACCAACTACTGTTGTCCTGTCTCAGTTCTGATAAGATCAATACACTAATAGCCCTGCCAATCATTCTTCCAAAATCAGTCCCTTCAGATAGATAGACTTAACTTATTGATTCCGAACTGTGAAATTAATTACAGGCTCTTTTATGGGGACATATTGGTTCTATGCACATGTGCATGGAATCCTTCAGCAGAAGCAGTGGGCACCATCAGCCCTGTGCTGATAAAGTAATGACAGAAACCCTCAGAAAATGTGTGCATGCATGCTTGCACATTGATCATTGTGCACTATGGGAGTACACAAACAGTAATTAGTACTCATGGCTGTGAGCACACTTTGTAAAAGGGCCCACATCCACTTTGTGTCGACATCTTTGATTTGCCAGATATTGGAGTAGACGGTCAAGGCTGGTCCTCCACCCACACAGACACATAACTTATGTTGAGTGTGGACAAAGAGAACTTTGAGTCCAGCTTCTGGCCAACAGGAAAAGCTCTGGCTTTACTCTGTCTGTTTGCTTGCGTCCACAATGGGAGGACACATACTAAGACAAAGACACTGGCTGTCTTTCTGCCACCGTTGGACACTATGCAGCTTGAATGATTTGCAAGTAGCAGGACTGTTTTTTCCATTCACCCTATGCTTGCTCTGTTCCTCCACTGAAGAAGATTAGCAGATCGAAAGATTTTGTAACATAACTTTTAATATCAGGAATTGAATACAGCACTCTGAGATGATACTTCATGTTAATTTGATACTGAAATGACTGAGAGAGTTTATGAAACTACACAGAAGATTTTGTATCAATTTACTTAATGGCAGATCTGTAACCCAGAGCAACATCAGTGCAGGTTCCCTTACCTTGGGTTGGTTACAGAGGTATCTGCAGAGTTCACCAATGTACTGGAAAATAGTCACGTCATGTTTTCTACAGTCGTTCCAGAACTGTGAAGCTGAGAACTTTTTCTTCAAAACACAAGTTGCACCTGCAATGCAACAGACAAGTTTCATTCCATGTGCTCTTCTTATACTAACCTATACATCTATTAAACACATGACCTTTAGATTTAAAGGAAGGGCATTTGATTTACAACGTTCAAAATGAACAGTACTCTTTACTGTTTATCTACTCATTTAGTTTTTTATTTAAAAAATGGCTATTGAGTATTTGATTTAATTTAATCAAAATCAGAAATGTTAAATGTTTCATGCTTTTATTTGTTACCTATAAAATTAAAAGTAACAAGGTAGAATAAGCCATTCTAATTTTTCTTGGATGAAAGATGAAAAATTATTGTTATACAAATCAAATTAAAATAACATGAGGTCAGTTGGCTCTGGGTCTAAGGATTAAACATCCAAAATGCATACAAAGTTTAACACATTTCACCATCTAAGCATGTCAGGTCACTGGCCTCAGCCAGGTTTGTTTATACACCCTGGCTGGCTCTCTCTGCCAATGAAGGATGTTCACTGTCACTGTCATCTTTGGCAGCAGTTGGAGTAAATTCAGAAAACAAGGATTCACAACAGGATAACTGATTAATATGTTACACAATAGTCTCCAGTGTCCACTTCCTGATCTAAAGCCGCCAATTAAGCTGCTTGTCAAAGTGAAACAGCAGGTCCTCAAATGGTCACAGCTGAGCAGTTATACTGTAAACAATGGACTCCAATTATATGACACAGAAAGGTTTTGTGGTTGGGCAACATTCACATAGTTAAGACATCTGGGTCAGGAAGAAATTCAAAGGCCTACCAAGTTCTATGGTTCCTCCTATCCCGATCAAAGAAGCTGCGCTGTGGTACAGCGGCAGAGGAATGTAAACCACATCATCCTCAGTCGCCCCGAATGCCCAAAAACCTGCCGCTGCCTTCAGGCTCTGTAGGTGGGTGATCACTGCAGCCTTAGGGAGCCCTGTAAATATTATAATATATAACTGTATCACATCACATTCTGTACAGTTGATAGCATCTTTCCAGTTTGACAGCCCTACCACGTGTGAAATTACACAGCCATGTTGTACCTCCACAATGACACAACTCAGTGTTATGAAAGGTTATACCCAAAGTCTGGCTGCAGGTCGTTTGAAAGCTTCACTCTTAGTCTTTCCCACTCAGATTGGAAAGGTGGAAAACCAGTTCTGTTAGTTACAGTATACCGTCCACCTGGTCTGTATTCAGAATTCCTATCAGAGTTTTCTGAGTTTATATCAGAGTTAGTACTCTGATAAAATCATTATACTGGGAGATTTCAATATACATGTTGATGTAGAAAGCGACAGCCTTAGTTCTGGGTTTCTTTCCCTACTAGACTCAATTGGCTTTTCCCAGCATGTGAATGAACCCACTCACTTCTACAATCATATCCTTGATCTTATTCTAACATATGGCATTGAAATTGACAAGCTAACAATTCTTCCCCAAAACTCTCTCCTGACTGATCATTACCTTATTACATTTGAGTTTACTTTAGTGGGCTCCACAGCATTGAGGAATAAATTCAGCTATAGAAGATGTTTATCTGAAGCTGCTGTGGCAAAATTTAAAGAGAACATTCAGTCATCATTCCCAACAACGCCATATCTAAATTCAATCTCGACAATGCCGCCCCTCTCAAAAAGAAAGTATTCAATCTGAGGAGGCTGGCTCCCTGGTATAGTTACCAAATCCGTGCCTTAAAGCAGACATCAAGGAAATTAGAAAGAAATTGGCGTTCCAGTAAGTCAGAAGAGTCTCACAGAGCCTGGAAAGACAGTTTAAAAACATATAAAAAAGCTCTCCGCAGTGCTAGAAGTTCATATTATTCAGCACTCATAGAAGAAAACAAGAACAACCCCAGGTTTCTCTTCAGCACTGTAGCCAGGCTGACAGAGAGCCATAGCTCAGTTGAACCATTGATCCCCTTAGCTCTAGGCAGTGATGATTTTATTAACTTTTTCACAGATGAAATTCTCACGATCAGAGAAAGAATTTATCAGCTCTTGCCTTCGTTAGATAAAAATCTCCTACTGAATACAACAACTCCTGAATCACAGCATCAACTTCCACTGCTATGCAGACGATACTCAGCTGTACCTATCAATGAAGCCAAATGAAGTCAGTCAGATAGTCAGACTGCAGGCATGTTTTGAAGACATAAAAGTCGGGATGACTAGAAATTTTTTACTTCTCAACTCTGACAAAACAGAAGTTATTGTACTCATCAGTCTGGACGGCATCACTTTGGCTTCCAGCTCCACTGTAAGAAACCTTGGAGTAATTTTGGACCAGGACATGTCCTTTGTCTTTCACATAAAAGAAGTTCGTCAGGCAGGTTCCTTCCACCTGAGAAACATTAGGAAAATCAGAAATATCCTTTCTCAGGATGATGCAGAAAAACTACTCCATGCATTTGTAACTTCTAGGCTGGACTACTGTAACTCATTACTATCTGGATGTCCAAACAAATCTCTAAAAGGCCTTCAGTTAATTCAGAACGCTGCTGCGGATATTAACAGGAACTAGCAAAAGGGTCCTCTTCTATGGAACCAACTTCCAGTATCGGTCTGGGGGCGGACTCTTTAGTAATTTTCAAGACCAGGCTTAAAACTTTCCTGTATGATAGAGCTTATCGTTAAAAAGTTAAATCCTCTACTCTTTAGCTATGCTGCTGTAGGCCTAGGCTGCTGGGGGAAGGACTGAGCTTCTCTCTCTCTCTGTCTGTCTGTCTGTCTGTCTTTCCCTGTCACCCTCTCTCCCCCTCTCTCTCTCTCTCTCTCTCTCCCCCCCCCCCACTCTCAACCCAACCGGTCGAGGCAGATGGCCGCCCCCCCTGAGCCTGGTTCTGCTCGATGGTTTCTGCCTCTTAAAGGAAGTTTTTCCTTGCCACAGTCACCAAGTGCTTGCTCATCAGGGGATCTGTTGGGTCTCTTTAAATAAATTTATAAAGAGTTTGGTCTAGACCTGCTCTATATGTAAAGTGCCTTGATGATTTGTTATGATTTGGCGCTACACAAATAAATCTGATTTGATTTGATTTGTCAGAAATTCATCATTATGTCACAATCATGTCTTCACTCCAGCCCTCCTGGACAATACATTTTCTACATGGTGTATAAAGGGACTTAAAGGTATAAAAGACTGCTATTTCAATTATAACTTTGCATCTTTTAGTCAATTAAGCTCAAGGCATAATTTATCTAACTTTTTTCGTTATATACAACTTCGGCATTTTGTGAGAGAAAACATACCTAACTTCGAGACTACCTGTTAGAGTCATACCTTCTTAGATTTACTCTCTCTCTCACCAAAGAGCAAGAAGTTGATCACTTAATTTGTTAAGTTTTTTTCTAATGGTTCTGCATCTGTTAACTGTATGAAGAGGGCTTGGGAAAAGGAAGTTGATGCTGTGTTGCCTGATAGAATTTGGAGGACTGCAGTTTCCCGTATTCATAATTGCTCGATAAATAGCAGAAACAGGCTAATGCAATTTAAAGTAATACACTGTTTTCATCATTCTAACATTATGCTGCTTAAATTTTACTCTTCTGTGTCCCCACTGTGTGATAAATGTAAATGATGGTACTCTGCTGCATTTATTTTAGGAATGTCCATTTCTTCTTTCTTTTCTGGGATTTACCACAGGACTCTCTCCCCTTATAGGAATTTGCTCTCTTTGGATGCTCAGAGGACTCTGTAAGTCTTCCTTCACATATTCAACATATTCAGTGTTATTGATGGGCATAGCGCTAGCCAAAAAACTCACTCTTAAAGACTGAAGACATCAACTCCACCATGCTGGAAAAGCTGGTTACATGAGCTTGTTTTGGTTATCCACCGGGACAAACTGCAGTTTAATAAAGTAAAAGGCCAACATAAATGGGAAGCATCCTGGGGTCCTTTGCGGAAACATCTGGACCTAGTCTGAATGTTTTTTTATATAGATGGACATCTGTTTGTTCTTTGTTTATGAATGATATGTGATATCAGATATTAGTTTATTTGCTCTTTTATTAATTTTTTTTTTATCTAAGATGAATATGAACTTTCTTAGGATTGTAGTTTATATATCTTTTTGACTCCATCACTCTCCACAGGATATGTGTGTGTCCTTGGGTTGGGTTTGAGTATTGGATTTTTTTTTTCTCTTGTTTTGTGGGGCCTGTATGTATATGTTTGGAAAACATGGCAATAAAAATAATCTTAATGAAAGGCTATATTTCAACTGTAGCTGGCATCACCTGGTGTGGGTACCTGGGAAGAATGCCTAAAAGGTGTCTGACTGTAGCAATGAAAGGCAAGTGAATATTGAAACATCAAGCACCTGTTGTCAAAAACACAATACGACAGATGCTCAGTCTCCGTGCCACTTGCAGGTTGCTTTGATTTACCTTCACTTTGCAGTTTGTCCAAAACCATCTCCATGGTGTTCAGGTGTGCGACTTTACTGGTTTTTCTCTGATGTTGTTGCTCATTATGTTGCTGAAACCCTGACCAAACAGTCAGTCTCTACCCACTCTGCTAAGTCCTACCTGCAGCACCGCATTGTCTGCAAAATACATTCATTGTCTGAATGTATTTTCAGAAATATGAATGAAGAGTGTGACTGTGAAAAACACAGTTATCTTACTGACGTGTTGCAGGTGTGCTGGTTCACACAAACCTCTGCATTTAAATATTGAACAAAAAAACTATTTCCTTCAGTTTCTCAGCAACAATGATCTTCATATTTACAGTAATGTATGTATAAGTCAAGATGCACCAAAATACACAATACACAAATGGATTATTATTCCCCTTTAGTATTTTAGAGATAATTGCATGTGTCTGATGTTAGACAAGGTAGCAAATGTGCAATAGAACTTTAATGGATGGAAAAGTACAAGTGTTTATCTCTGCAACAGAGCAGACAAAGCAATGTTATCCTCTGCTGGTGAGTATCTTAGGGATGACCAGTAATAGGTCTGTGGGCAGAATGATAAAGAGAGTGTTGGCCAGAGTGAAAGCTGCACCCTGTCTGTAGATAACATCACTACAACCAAAAACTGACACAAAGCAACAGCAACGATCTTCCTACTATGCAAAGAGAAGTTGGATCTGTTTCTGTGCAAAATCAGGTTAAGATGATTTACAGGGCCATACGCTGACATTTTGGGGGTTAGGGGCTCAACAGAAAATAAACAGACACCCTTTCCTTCATTTCATTGGATGTTTCAACCTTCTATTGCTTTTATAAATTAGAGCATTGTCAATATACAATGGTTATATATTTAACAGTACAATAAAGTGAAGGAGCATCATGAGGCAATTGGTAATTAGTTTTGGTTAATTAGAGGTTAACCTCCCAGAAAAAGGTGGAATATCAGATATCTGACCATACAGCCACTTTTCTAAAATGAATGGCTTGGATAAGGCTTAAAGCTAAATGTAATAATAGAAAATTATAATGAAAATGTTAAAGAGGGCCTAGCAATAATGTAAGTGTTTAAAAAAAAACAGACCCCTGATGTTTAGGCTCTCTTACACTTTCATTATGTAGCATACATCAGCAGAAAATGGAAATCACTGAATCACACATGAAGTATATTATTTCACAAATACAGCAGTTAAAGTCATTTAATTTATTTATTTCACTCAATATATCCCAGCATGCACTGGGCAAAAGGCTGAGTAATCTGGGACCAACACAAGAGCTGACCTGCATCTGCTTTTTTTTATATTGAATTAATCAGTGCTATAATAATCATTTTCCTTAAAACCACTAGAATAATTAACTTGTCTCCTCACACTAACCCAACTACACTGTCTGTGTGTATAAGACACATCTGCATGTGCATGAGCTGTTCTCATTAAAACTAGTATGTGAAAAACCCCACAGACTCACCGGTTGTTCCAGAGGTGAAGATGTAGAGAGTGGAGGATTTAAGAGAAGAAGTGGCACGTAGCACCGCCGGTACAGGTTGGTCGGAGGCAGCATCCACCTGATCCAGCAGAGTATGCACCTGTGTGTGCTCGCTGTGGCTCTGCATGGCCCACACCTGGATGTTGACCTCCAGCAGGCTGGTCAGGAAGCTGTCCAAACAGTCCACTAAATCTGGGAGATGGAAACAAACTGCATCTCAATAAAAAGATCCTTTAAATTATATTTTTATTTTATTCTGGTCATTAAGGCGTATTTTGTTAGTGCACTATGGCATGAGCGTGATGTAGATATATGATAAACAGTGGGGATGTAAAACAAAGCACTTAATTGAAAAAAAGCGAGGGCCAAACCGTAAAAATCTGCTTTAATAGTCTGTAAGTCAGAGCAGCACTGCAGGTTCATCTCTCAGGATCAGAGCAACATGTGCATCTAAGAATCCTGCTCCATTACCACATGGAAAAAAATAAGAGCTCCCAGAGGAAGCAGCACTATCACAGACCTGCGGGAATTATGAAGCTGTAGGGTAATCAGGAGCAGAAAGGGTTCCAGTTGGAATAAATGTTCAGAGTATTCTGATTTTGACATCAATCATAAAAAAACCCTGCTTCAGTAGCAAGTACATTATTCTGTGCACACCACTACTATCCGCCTCTGACTGTGTCACTTATTCCATTAATTTGTCTCCTGGTGCACTGAGGTTGCAGTGAGGACAGCGTGCCTGACAAACATCATGCTTGTGCGGTTGAGCAGTGACCTGTCATCCAGTCACATGGCTGCAGCATGGTGAATCCTATTAACTGTAGCAGCAGCAGTGTTACAGTCAAACATGGGTGGGAGCTGAATGTGGATCAGCAGAGGTTTTCAGAGAGGAATCAGTCAGGTGAGTTTGAAAACAAGAGTGGCCTGTTGGGACTATGAGAAGTCTCACCCTGGAGGGGTAGTAGAGTCACCAGTTAACCCAAACATGATTTCTTTGGACAGTGGAAGGAAACCCACATAGACACGGGGAGAACATGCAAACTCCGCACAGAAAGGACCCAGGCCGGGAACCGAACCTGAACGTTCTTATTGTGGGGCGACAGCACTAACTACTATGCCGCCGTGCTGCCCAACATAATATTATTTATATCTAAAGTGTTTTGTCAAATGTTCTCATTCAGAAAAGAATGAGGTTAGGACTAATGCCTCAAGACTCCATATAAAGTAGCATTTGAATCATCTAAGACTGAGCCATGACATCAGTATTAAAACTCTAAGTTGATAATTTAATCAACCAAAATATTAATTTATTCATTCATTCATTGAATACTATTTTTCCATTTCTGCATCACGGGGGGTCCTGGAGCCAATCCCTGCCGACAATGGGCAAGGTCAGGGTACACCCTGGACAGGTCACCAGTCCATAGAAGGGCCAAGATAAAGAGGCAATAGAGAGGTGTTTTTAAAGGACAAGTGCTAAATATTTACTTGAGTAATTGGAGTTACTTAATTCTTACTTTTATTAACATGATTCATTCACAGATTTATTTATCATTGGTGTGTTAATTATATTGCATTCTTTAAAATCCAGCAGACACACAGCAACACTGTCATCCCATTTAATTACAATGAGTTTGCGCTTTTGGAGATGGATGGAGAAACAGATAAAAAAAATGCATGGAGGGAAATTTGGGATGTGGAGAAATGATTAGATACAGAAGACTCTACAGAAGTGAACTTTATTGATAACATTCAGAGTCATCATTTTTAGTGGGCTGACCATGAATCGGGTCCTTTCATACCTGTCAAATCGCCTCATAGCTGACGTCAATAGGACCCTTTCAGAGGCCCAAATCATGGGATGTGAGGTGCCAATATACTGGGCTCTTTATGTTATGCTGTATATGTCACTTCAAAACATCATTCATGTGCTGTTGATTCTGTTTTAAAGAGCTTGTTTGGAAGTCTCCTCTGCTGCTGAGAGGTCTCTTGCCAGGAGCAGCTGGTGGTGACTGTCACTTGACAAGAACTACAGCTATCTTTTGGTTTAAAAGACAGGAAGTTATAAAACAGCCTCTGACTAGCACTGTGCCTGCTGGGCCGATGGAAAGCTCCAGTGAAGCGCAACCAGAATGTGATGACACTGATCAGAGCTACCTGGTTAGCATGCTAGCTTCTGCAGAAGAAAAATGTGTAGATGTCGATGCAGCTTTCCACCGCTGGAGACAGCTGTTGGTGACATCAGTGGTAAAGGCTAGTGCTAATTACTGCTAATAACTGGTCCATGAACACATCATGATCTTGCACATACTTTTTGGCTGACGTTCTGCACACTCATGAAAATATTTAAGTGCTATCAATTATCTTTGTCGATTGTATTGTTGTCACTTGTTGACCAGAATGGAAATAAAATCGGGGGGGTTGTCCGTTTTCATTTTCCTTTTGTATCATCAAATCATGATGTGAAATAAAATAACAGTGTCAAAGGTTGCACTAGGCTGCAGTTAAGAAATATTTTATTATTAGTGTATGGATTTTAGGGCAGTACAGTGGCATAGTGGTCAGCACTGTTTCCCCACAAAAAGGTCACAGGTTCAGTTCCTGTCCTGGGGCCTTTCTGTTTGCATGTTCTCCCCATGCCTGTGTGGGTTTTCTCTGGGTACTCTGGTTTCTGGTTTTGGAATGATATGATTGTCAGCATTAATTAGTGATAAACTATTATGTCATTGTCTTGTAGATATTAAGTGATGATGCACATAATTGTGCACGTGAATAACTGGTTGAACTTCTATTGGCACCAGTAACATCAAATCTGTTCTTCAGATAGCTGCTGGACTTACCTGAGCAGTGTCCTCAGGGGAAGACCTTCAAACTTGTTTCATTGTGGGTTGATGTCAAAATAATACAAAAACAAAAAAAACAACAAAAACAGTACTTTTACTTTGAAGAGTTTAGTACATTCTGCTCTTAATACTTAATACTTGTACTGATTTCACTTGATGGCAGATGACCTACATTGATTCCATAGGATACTACAGAAAAACTGAGTTCATTCTTAAAGAAAAATAAAGTTATAGGAATTATAGCAACTTCCGCTCCTCATGCAGTACTACTCGTGTTTAAAGGTCCATATTTAGCATCTGGAGGATTTACATCCAGACCAAAAACCATCTCAGTGTAGTTTTACCTCCTGACTGTTTTCCTCCAGAGCCAATAAAGAAAATGGCAAATGTCACCTAAATATTCAGAGAAACCAAATCATTCAAAGTTGGATGACAGATCCAGATGTGCTGATCTTCAAGGTGTGCCTGAGATTTGTGACTGTCCTGACAGGCTACATACAGGCTGAGAATATTTCTCTGTGGACTGAGAGCTTTGAGATTTTCATTGAATTATTCTAGAGCCTGCAGCAGACCTGATCTATGGTGCAATGCCACACCAGAATCACGCTTTCTACTCTATAGGACCTTTGAAAACCAATTCAGACCTCCCTTTAAAACAGTCTACCTCCTGGAAGCCTGGATAATGTGAGAACTGCACAAACGAGTGAGTGATCAGTGGCCTCTGATGTGTGTTACAGAATGGAGTTAAATCGACGGTTGCGGATTGGGCCCATCAGTTTACCAGGAACGGCTGTGTGGTACGTGAAGGGGACTTTTACCTGAACCGACGATCAGAGTCTTGGCTCCGCAGGAGGTGAGGCAGTGCAGCAGAGACTTGGACTTGATGTTCGTGTTGAGAAAAGCAACAGTGCAGCCGAGCTTGGCCAGCCCGAACCAAACGCAGAGGAAGTCGGGTTCGTTGGTCATGAGCAACGCAACGCAGTCTCCTTTCCTCAAGTGGACTTTGTGGAGGAAAACATTGGCCAGCCTGTTGCTGCGCTGCTCGACGTCCCGGTAGGTGTGAACGCGTCCGTCGTAAATAACAAACGGCTTGTCCGGCACGCGTTGCGCCTGCTGGATGAACCTCTCCAGGACCGTACACACTCTGGATGTCAGTTTGAACAGCTCGAGCTTCACGCCGTAACGGATGACCCGCAACAGAAACATCATATCACTCCAAAAGTACGGGAAGCAGAGTTTCTGCAAAACATGAGCAGAGAAAACGCCCGCCAACAGGGCAGAGAGCCACCCCAGAGTCATGTCTGTGTTGGCAGACGGCTCAGCCCGCAAACAGCCACATGTTCCAGGTGAGAGGCTCTGACAGGCTGTGACGTAAGGACTGCTCCCCGCGTTACGCAACGCAGCACAGGGCGTGAGCACGAGATGCCCCGCCTTCAAAATGAGAGACAGGCACGTCAGTGAAGAATAACAACGTGATGATGACGAGCAGATATCAACCAACAGAAGTGAAAGGTGCTGGTCATTTGTAACCAGGTTGGAGAGGAAGCTCCTGTGGCTTTCTGCAGGTTATTGCTTTCACATGCACATCAGAGAGAAACATCCTCCTCTGCTCTGTATCCTCATACGTTAATTTCACTTTGATATCATTAAAAACTCTCTCACACGTCTATTTAGCCACATTTCTGATAGATGAACACAACACATATGATCTCCAAATATACCCTATAGTTGCATGTAGTAACAGATCAGCTGATACAGACTGTTGGTGAACTTAGAAAACAAATGAAATGTCAAGACTCTTATATGAACACAAAATGATGCTTTCTTGATGTAAAAAAAAAAAGAACTAAGTAGAAAACTAGATATGCAGCCTGCTCTGCCTGACTCTGCAGATGATTCCTGCACTTTCTAAGCCTCATGCATCAAATGGGGATCCTCTGGTCCATTGCAGATGTCCTAAGTACCCTGAAATGTACTACATCCACAAGTTTAAATGGGACATATGGACAACAGACTAAGTCCTAACAAAGAATGTTCTTTTCACAAAAATTGTTGTATTGTGTATGCAGCAAGATGTTCCAAATATTTTAAAGTGCTTTTACACGAAAGTGTTCTCTTCTTTGGCAACTGAAAAACGTTTATCAGGAGGACCATAAATATGTCCAGTGAACCATCTCACTTAGAGAAAAAGGCAAACAGCTTTATGGAGGACCAAAGGCATCTGCGTGTTTCTTCAGCTGAATTGTTTCCATCCAAGAGATACCGTTTTTTATTTCACTTCACCACTAAGTAGATGTATGAGTAACTATGCCTTTGTTATGTCTATTGATTGCTGTGTCTATTTGTGCAATTTGTGCCATTTTGTTTAACAGTTGATTGTTTTGTTGTGTTATGAAAATGCCATGTCTTTCTGCTGCAACCCAAAAGAGAGCTCCTTTTCTTTTCCAGAGCAGATGACCCACGACTTCAGAACTGCTCTTCTCCTGAGGTTCCTCGCTCCCCCCCCATAACTGAGGGATCCCTGCAGGCAGATGTCAAAGCCATAACCAAGCATCTTGAACTTGCAAGAAGTTGCCAAGGTTTTCTCAGCCATGAGACTTTAACTAAACCCTTCAAGTGCTGCACCAAGAGCAAACCTACTGGGTAAATCACCCTATCCACTCCTCCCACTGCCACCCCTAAATTTTTTTTCATCCATTATACCTGCTTTGTGTGGCAGTGCCACCAATTTCGACGTGTCGCCAGAAGACAGGGACTGTGTGAACATAAACTCCAATCTGCCCCAAATTTTGCATGCATGCTACAGGTCTCGTCCTAGTTGATAGTTTATCTGTACGTGCTCGTTCGGAAAAGGGTTCAACATTGCCACAATGAAAATTGAAGAAGTGAAGCCCTTTGCTCCAGATTCATATAGATGAGCAAAAATTGGTACACATATGTATCATGGCCAGATGCACAAAAAGTGTCATAGACCGATACCCTATATCCAAACTTACATGTTTAAGTTAACTGGTGACTCTTAATTGTCCGTAGGTCTCAGTGTGAGTGGTTACATATATATATATATATATATATATACACACACACACGTATATATATGTATATATATATATACACACGTGTATATATATATATATATATATATATATACACACACACACGTATATATATACATATATATATATATATACACACACACACACGTGTGTGTCATATACATTTGATACATTTGATATTTCTGTTATTTAGCATTAGCATTAATTTTGCTGACTTCTAGACTGATGTAATAATGAAACACAAGTACCAGAAAACATTTAATACTTCAACTATGAAGATTACAGTCATGGCATGCATAGTAATACAGACAAAAAGAACTCCAAACACTTCAAATATCAAAAGTTAAGCTTAATACAATCAATACTTTTCAATTCGTGATGCAATTCTTATTCAGTGGCAGCAAAGAGAAACTCATTTTGCTACATGTCATACTGCAGAATGTGATCATGATGTCTGTCAAATTACCCTGATGGCTGAAAATTTTATTTTATCAACTAACGTTGACTGAAGCTTTCAGTCTGTTTTCTGTAGTGTCTTCAGATTACAAAATATCTGTCCTCTGACCTCCTTACCTGTACAATCTTGGTTTTTGTGTTTGGTTTGGTTTTTTGTTTTTTCAGATCCTTGCAGAACGAAGGTCCAGACTGACTGGAAAAATAGTTTATGAAAAACTAACTGCTGAGGTTTTAGTCAACTTGTGCTTTCTGTGGTTTTCTTTAAATCAAATGATAAACAGTTCTAAATGCGCTCTGGAGCTACAGACTAACACACTGACTGCTTGTGTAATATAAAGTCAATAATAAAATTAAGATAAAATAAAAAATAACAAATTTAAAATCTATTTAAAAAAAAAAAAAAAGAACAGTACATGATGTGCTTTCTCAAGCACAATCCATCCTTGAGTTCAGCACAGTTTAAAAAGGGAAAACTGATTCTGATCAACAAATACAAATCCTGTTCACAAAACCACCTTGTTTTGGTTTTTCTACTGAAATCAGTCTTATATTTCTTAGGAGAAATTAAATGATAAAATGAAAATCCAAACATTGTATTGAAGTACACTATAAAAGATATAAAAATAGTTCTAGTATTACAGTTGGCAGCAGACTGGCTGGGCTCAGAGGAAGTGGTGGTAGGAGCTGGCTGGTGCAGCAGGATCACATAATGGAGCAGCCTCTTTTGGATGTGCGGGGTTCTCCCTGCAGAGAAACATACCACACACATTCATTATACCAAATAAAACAAAACACCATTGCCCAGGCTGAAATTGAACAACCTGAGGTTTGAGGTGTGAAGGAAAGGTGATGTAAGAAAAAAAAACTTCCAATGAGAGCTCACCACATTCATGCAGAGCTGTGAGCTCTGTTGATATGAATGTGTTTATATTAGTAGTAGTTTGATAGTTTCACCTGCTGGTGGAAGAGATCTTCCTCAATGACCTCGACTCCGTTGTCATCATCCTCACTTTGCTCTTCTTCTATTGCTGTCTTGTATGATGTGGTTCTATTTGCCACCTCCTGCCAAACAGACACAGACAGACACACACAGTACCTCAGTGAATCCACCATTATAATGCATTCCTTGTGTCTCCCTCAAACAACAAGCTGCTTCTTACTCTGACTGTTCATCCTATGCACCTTATCTCCGTCCCCACAATGACAATGCACCAAAGGTTGGTCTGGGTGTGAGTGAGTGAATGAGTGAGGGAGTCAGTGAGCGCGACCTCACCTCTCCCTGAGGGTTGATGAGTACCACGTGGACATCCTCCCCTGAACCCCAGGAGGTCTGATTCTTCCAAACTAGGTCTGTGGGAGGTTTTGAGCTAACACCAGCATCAGAAGCCCACACCTACAAACAATTGTGTCAGAAACATTCATATGCAACTGTAATCTGAGATGCACTGCATGGAAATGTAATGCTAATTCCTCCTGGACAGGTTTAGGTGGAAACCATGAGAATCTGAGACAAACTCTTACTGTGACTTTCTGTCCAGCCTTCAGGGAGTATTTGGGTGTGAACTTGTAGGTAGCAGAGGCATTTCCAGTTGTGTTAATCAGTTCATAACCCACCATCGCTTGGTCCTGAGGGACAATGGCACAGTAATTTACTACGCATGTCAAAATAAAAGCCTCTCAGCAGCATATGCACATAAAGATGAACCAACCAAGGTCCATGCAGCATTTAACACAGGCACTCACCTCATCTCCACTGTTGTGGAGGCAGATGAACTTGCCATCAGTGTCAATCTCACTGATGCAGATGGGTCCAGTGGCCGAGGCAGAGTGAGCAATGGACACAGAGCTGCTGGCTTCCTGCTCCTCCACGTCAATGCGCTTTCTCTTTCCCCGGGTGGTTTGCACACTGCGGCTGCTGGAGGAGGCTCTGGACACCGTGACACGGGATGAAGGACTGGGAGACAGGTTCAGCCTGGAGAAGGAAACTAGAGTCGGTTACAACTGGACCTCTCTGTGAACTGTAGTACGAGCCAGCAGATGCCCATAGATGCAAACATCATGGGCTCTCACCTCTCTTCTTCTCCTTCCAGCAGTTTGCGGTAGGCATTGATTTCCATGTCCAGAGCCAGTTTAACATCCAGCAACTGTTCGTATTCATTTAATTGCTGCTGCATCTTAGCCTGGATCTCAGCCACCTGTCGGTCTTTATCTGCCAGCAGTTTGCGGCTAGTGTCTTTCTCCTCAATCAGGGCTGCCTCCAGCTCTGCTATGCGATCACGCCAACCACGAGTCTGAGTAGACAAGAATGCAAGAGTGTTAGTGACAATATCTAATGAAGTGATGAACCTGCACCACCGGTCAACATGTGCTCTCCTTCTCCCATTGACTGTTCTGCTTTAAAAATCAATTCCACTCCAACAGTTTTTAAATTACATCATCAGGGTGGATTACAGTGGATCCTGAAATAGTGATCTCGGTTCCTTTATTGGAGCCAAATCTTTACTACCAGTTCCCTCTGCTGTTTTAATACAAGGTCTAATTTTGTTTTGCTCTGTTTCTCATTTTGAAATTACATTACAAAGTTTGGCACACTTAACCCAGATGACGCAACCTTTCCTCTTCTTGTTTTTGATCAATATTAATAATTTCAGGTATTGTGTTGTGTGGGTTAGGGTTAGGGTTTAGGGCTAACCCACAGACCCAGAGTCGGCAGAGCAGTCAAAGTCTGTCTTCTAGGCAATTTCCTCTTATGGCCCAATGTCACAGCCTTTGACACACATTCAAAGTTTGTGCCCATGAGGCATTTGACATGTTATTTTAATGAATGTGCACATAAAAGTTTTCAATATGCTTTTGAATAATATCATCTGTAAGTGATGCATTCATGAATAAAATTATAGTGGGTATGTGTGTGACAAAAGTAAACAATAAGCCCTATTTAGAGATTAATAATTAATGTGCTGAAATCTGTCATATCTTCAGATGGCCACAACGTAAAGCTGCTCAAGAGACTAAAACATTACGTGAATTAGTGAAATGAAATGTCCCACCTCTTTCTGGAGTCCTGCCAGCCTCCCAGTGAGGCTCTCGATTCTCAGAGCAGATTCTCTGAGCTCCTCTCTAGCCATGTTGGCTGATGAGCTGTTCATCTCAGAGAAACTACGCAGGTCCTCCAGCTGGAGACAAACATGCAGATAACTGGGGTCATCAACAGTTTTTTTCTCATCACTGTTAAAGAGGAACTGATCAGATAGAGTTACTTCCTGACATGCAGGAAGTTAGATACGTGTTGCTTGGTGTGTTGTAAAATACTGCTTTTACTGTTACTTACAGTTTCAATGATGGTAAAAGAAAATGTTATGGTGTCGGTCCTACAAAGCAATTGGACCAGCTGTGACAGCTTAATCATTGTCACTTCATCTGATCCTGTCCTGATATTTATTTCTTCTTATCCATGTTTCAATTAATCAGGCAACAAAATCTAAAATACACACGAAAAGTAAATCCCTCTCCTTAGTGAGGATAGCATAATCCATAGCATGATCTGATCGGAAGTGTACCAAATCACAACTTCACATTTGTAAAAAAGAAAGAAAAAAATAAAAAGAAGAAGAAAAGAATGCAAAAAACTACTGAACAACTTACATTGATGAAATGCTCAACATTCTGCCTCTCAGCTGCATCGATCCTTATCACATACGTACTGTCCTTAAAACAGTTGCCTGATTTGGCACTTCAGAAAAATACTTTTTGTGTCAGTCCTGGGCCCAGTTCAGACCTGTTATAACATGCACCATCATTGACGGCTCAGGTCACACGTGGGTTTATAATGAGTCCAGTGTTCACCTCTGATCTGATCACCCACTACTTTATATGCAAATTTGCAGGTATTCAATGTTTGTTAGCCGATCAGACAGATGGGTACTTTGGCATTGTGTGAAAGAGTGAAAGAGACAGAGGCGGGGGCAGGGGAGCTATGAGAATAATCTGAGGAGATTTGTAAATGTTCTTCGGCAGCAATAAAAGAAACCTCTTTTATTGTGAAAGAGACAAGTGTTATCGGTGGAAGGGCTTAGAAAGGTTTAAAAGGTTTACCTTACATAAAAAAAATATAGTTACAGATGACAACAATGAAAATAAGAGCTTATGACTGAAATGAACACAAAGCATTAACTAGTAAGCATTTACTATCTTAAAAAGGAAATGGAATGAATAATATACTCAGTTGTGGCTCTGTCCACATACTTTTGACCTGTTAGACCCCACTGCACTATTTCACATTGCTACTCCCCTCATGTTTATTGGGAATATGCACTGAGACAGCATGTGTGCATTCCTACTTTGGTCAGGTAGGTGCTTTCCAGGCTGTCCTTGTAGATCTTGATTTGCTCCTCATTCTGAGCCCTCATGTCAGCGAGGGCCTGGGTCAGTTTATATTCATACTCCTCTTTCCGTCCAGAGTCAACCTCCACCAGTCGGGTCTCATAGCGTTGCCGGGCCTCCTTCACTTCCTGCACAGCAGACAGTGTTCTCAGGTATGGTCCCATCTTAATTAAATCAACTCAATTTCCATCATATTTCACAGACTAAATCAATTATTAATATCAGGAATTTAGATACTTTGGTCATTAGTTACAGTTCAATAGGAAATGCTGTGCCTCTTTCAAGTACATACAGAACTTATGCTACAATTTTAACAAACAACCTGATGATGGAAATTCACCATATTTGACCTATTGTGAATATTTTTTTTATTCTGATACGTGGTAAAAAAAACACAAATAAAATCATATATGCTGCAAATTGTAGCTTGCTCTCACCTTCCTTTACTAAGTAAAATTCTCACCTCCTCATGCATGCTCTTACGGAAGTCCATTTCCTCCGTCAGACTCTGGCAGCGGTTCTCTAAGTCGATGCGCAGCAGCATCTCATCTGCAAGCTGCTTCTTGGCCTGGGTGACACCTGTATCCAACTGATAACACATGAAATTGGAAGTTAGGAGAGTTAGGATAAAGTACCATGTTTACCAGTGTGTGTGTTGGTTGTTTAAAAAAAAAAAAAAAAAAGAATCATAAAATCATGCGACAGCATTGCTGTACCTCCTGCAGCTGGTCTTGGAGGTCAGTCAATCTGGCCTCCAGGGCCCTCTTCTCAGACAACGCTGTTGACAGCATGGCATCTTTATTGTTCAGCTGAGCCTCCAAGTCCTTCAGCTTGGCCTGAGCTCCTGCTGCCTCTGAGTCTTTCTTGATGTAGCTAGAAGGAGGAGAACATATTGCCATGTGTGAGACAATGGATTGTGGGGAGAATGGATGTCCACGAGCATCATATACACCTTGTGACATTATCTATGTCACCAGCCCATTTCATGGGATGAGGAAAGTATAATGCTATCTTTAGCCAACCTGTTTATTTTCATACAGCTCTGGCATAACAAATGAGTAAATGTGATGAAAAGTGGATTATGGTCAGATGCAACAAGCAACTTTCCCAACAAGCAATCTGACTTTGGCACTATGGGAGGAACCTGTCAACTCAGAACGACTGGAGACAAACAGCCTGTGTAGCCATCTCAGACGGTGATTTGTTCCCTATGTGCTCCAACAACATGATGCTCAGCAGCATTCTCTGCAGCTCAATCCACCTGCCACCTGTTCAGGTCTTGTGGGAGAAGTAGATTGACACTGACTTGTCCTTCATGAATAAGAATGAAGGGGAAAATATAAATCAATAAAAATCATCATGAATCCATTTTCTACCAGTTTGTCCAGGGCCTGGTCGCAGGTACACAAGTTCCCTCTCCCCAGGCATTTCCTCTATCTCTTTCTGGGTCATCCAAAGGCGTTCCCAGACCAGCTGAGAGACGTAGTCCCTCCAGCATGTCCTGGATCTTCCCCAAGGCCCGCTACCAGTGGACATGGCTGGAAAAGATAGCCGAGCCATCTCAGCTAGCTCCATTTGAATTAAAATCATACATTGATAGCTGTGCATCTCTGGAGATGACAGCCAGCAGAAGCAGACTGTGTTTTGGACCACAGCTCCTTAATTTACTTAGCAGGTTTATGTTGATAAGGGCAGCACAGCAGCATAGTGGTTAGCACTGTTGCCTCACAACATGAAGGTTGCCAGGTCAGTCCCAGGGTCCTTTCTGTGTGGAGTTTACATGTTCTCCACGTGCCTGTGTAGGTTTCCTCCCCCCATCCAAAAGACATTAATTTTTAGGTTAATTGGTGACTCTAAGTTGTCTGTAGGTCTGAGTGTGAGTGTTTTTTTGTACTCTCTGTCTCTGTGTATCAGCCCTGTTATGGACTGGTGAGCTGGGATTGGCTCTTGTACCCGTCCTCAAACCTTTATCAACTCAGATATACTGTACTGCAATCTCAGTAAAGTCCAATGAAGGAAGAAAAATATATATTTCTTGATTTCAGCCTTGATAACTATATGAACAAATGTCTGTACCTACAAAAGTCTAAAAGTTGCTAAGTCTATGAAACCTCCTACCTCCTATAAGACTACGTAGTATTTTAGGTATAACTAAAATCACGTATTTCACCTATTAATCATATTCAGCCCTCATTTTAAAAACAAGAAGTATGACATCACCAACAAATCAACAAAAACTTGGCTTTGTCAATATAAATATCTTTTAACAAATTTTAAACTACAAAATAGGTTGATTATCTTATTCTTGTAAAAACAGATTGTTACAAAAACACAAAGAATATGAAAAGTGCTGCAAGTTGATACAAAATATTGAAAAAAAGTAAGCAACAATATAAACACGTGAGGTGATCTCTTTTCATTACAGGCTATCTTAAAATTATATGGAGCCTGATCTTCAGGCTCTCAGATTATTCTGTTGAGGTGAACTGCTTCAGATGGTGAACAGATTTGATGTTTTCCTCCTGCAGTTCAGCTCCTCACCAGCACACCGACTACTGAAGTTTATCAGATGTTTGATGGCTAAACTTTTTCCTCACCACTGAATTAGTCTGTTCTCTCCAATCATCTATTCCAACTGCTTTACTACGATTTGTAGAAGCTTTTTCATTCACATTCAGCAGCTAAACCTACTGGAGCCTGTGGTGATGTCATGATTCAGCGATGTAGCCTATTGTGCTCTACTCTCTTTGCTCAGCTTGAAAGCAATAAAGTGAAGGCAAACCCCTGTAATGAACATCAGCCAGTATCAGATGCTATAAATAATGCAAATTTTAACTATCTTTAGAAACCATATCACTGTTATTGAAACTTAGAGATGTATAATGGTATTGACTTATTGTGCATTTCTCATTGTACTGTTCAGTTTGAATAGATGGAATGAAGGAACAACAGCACTACAAACTGGTTGTTCTGTTTCATGTCTAATTCTCAGAATTATGGGACACAGACCAGATGTGATGCTGACTCCCTCATGAGTACAGTCAGATGTAGACATTTTGATAGTTAATCAAGCGCAAACAGACATCAAACCATCTATACTGATTTAATGTTTGACATGATTGGATAAGATATTTATCGTCCCTTCTGGGCAGTTTAAAACTGTTTTCTATCCAATTTATGTCAAAATACTAGAAACACCTTTCAACTGAACATAAGTTTGAATGTCTACATTACACATTAATGAATATATCTAAACAGGTTTAACAGAGCCAGGATTTAATGCAGAGCTGTTTTATTATATCGCCGCCTCCTCTTTTTCATAACAGACTTGTACCACAAAATTAAAAGAACTTATAAGCACTTCAGTCAGCTGGTGGCTGACAGTGATCAGCCTGGTTTAAAGTGGCCCTCTGGTGGTCATGGAGGTTTGTCATAGAAGAGCTGAGTAGTAACAATTTTTCTTCAAAGTGTATATATATATATATATATATATATATATATATATATATATATGAACCCGAACACAACAGACGAATACAGATGAGAACCACACATCTCAATATAAAAAGAATTTCTGTTTCCAGTCCTGAGTGTGTGTTGACAGAGACCGGTTATTTTCACAAGCTGGGTGAGACTGCCAGTGAAGTGGATAAACTATGAGTGGAATGTTAAAGGGTATGCTTGCAGTTTCTGGGTTGTGTGCTGTGCAGTTATTATTACCCTATCAAAATATCAGATCATTGGGTAATAAAGTGAGGGTTAGGGTGGTGAGAGTACACCACGTCTCAAACATGAGACGTATCTGCTTTACTACGAGATGGCAGCATGGACATACAGTCATCAGGGCAGTTTACAATAAAAACATCTCAATCAATGGAGAACTGTGCATTTTATTAGACACCACATGGGCCAATCAGTTCAAACTATGTAAAAAAAAATAAAAAATAAATAAATAAAAATAATAACAACAACAACAACAACAACATAATTACTGTGACATATTTGGGATATCCAATTAGTATTTCAGTTGGAATTATTTTTATTTTAACTGAAATAAATAATGATGTGATTTTTGTAGGTCTTGTACCAAATAAACATATTCCTTCATGCTTGGAGATATGATTTGTAGGCTGAGGTGTCTCTATGACACCGTAACACTCAGCAGCACACAACAATGTTGTGATACACTTTGCCTTAATCAAAAAAATAGTAGCTCTTGTGATTTTCACAACCAGATAAGCATCGGGTCAGACTAAACATTTTGATGTGTGTGACAATGAAAAGTTTTGTTTTTTGAAAGAGCAGCTATCAAGACCCAAACACAACCATCACAACTGTGAAATCACACAATGTGGCTATACGAGTCCGTAAAGAGGGATTCATGCTCATAACTGACTAAACTAAACTCCTGACAGGAACAGTTGTAGCAGGCATTACTAGCTAAACATGAAGTAGGTTCCCCAACCCCCCACAACAACTGGCTTCAGCTGTACTGGTGCACCTCATCTACACAAAGGGAGAGACTTGTGCATTGTTCACTGTACCTAATGTTACTGCAGCTGCTGGAAACACCTGTTGAGCTGGGACATATGCCCCAGAGATGTACAGTTACTATAATGTCAACTTCATTGGTCAGGTGATTTGAATAAAAAGAGTCTGCATTAACTGCAAGAAGCTGCTCTCTGCTTCTGGTGATGATTAAAATTAACCCCTGATAGCCAAACCAATTTTATAACATTACAATCACCATCAAATGACTTCCAAAGGGAGCACACAGAGCCACAAAGCCAGATTCACTCCTGGAGTGAGGAGGAGGTGCATGAGATTTTAGAATCAGTGCAACCTTTATGGGCGGTCAGAAAACACATGACACAAGTTTGAGGTGGCTGAATACTATAGCAACCATACTTCATTCTGACAGTTGCACCACACTTAGTCCTTCCACTGTTGTTGATGTAATTTCAAATCAATTATGTCAGTAACATCAATTTATCCAGTTTTGATTACTTGCAGACATGTTTCACAAAAGTGGAGTTGTTTTCATGTTTCGGGTCAAAACATATTAAAGATATGCATGAAAAACTGAAATTAACTCATTGTTGCATTGTGTGTGTGGCTTTTAATTACACCAGCTACACCAGTGATCCAAAGTGAAAGAACATAAATATAAATTAATAATTTAGATAAAAAAGAGCAACACAGGTGGTCTGGAACCCTTTAACCACATGAAAGGTTTGGTCCAAATTCAGTGCGTCTCCACTTTATAAACTTTGTTTTCAGACTAGGACTAAGTATCTCAACATTACCTTGTTTGGTATGGAATTGGGGGGGGGGGGGGGGGGGGGACAAACAAAAAAGAAAACAACACACAATTCCAATATTTAAATGCAAATAAGCCAAAAATCGCAACACACCACTCAAAAGACACTGACCACTGATACATTTTCACAGCTGTGACTGACAGTGGCTGCTGTCGAGTTCTCTTGTATATATGGCAACACACGGAAACATCATGTTGGTACATACCAAGTCGCTGTCTAATCAATTAACAAAAACATGAAACATTTTAATTAGGTCGTTTACAAGTCTGGTCATTTGGCTCCTCTACACACAGCGATTGTATGTACCATTCCAATCTGTGCAAAAGCAAACAAACAGTGTGTTCATAACGAAGAAACGTCAGGTGTGAGTGTCTTTTGTTCTGAACTGATCCTTACGCCAGACCGTGAAGGCACCAGGCTAGTTAAAGTGCAGGTATATTTCGATAAATCATTGTTTTCTGTCAAAGCAGCCCGCTGGGCTTTTCTTTGTTGCGGACTTGTCGTGGTTTGGATTTGATGGTTACAAATGTAAAAATACTTTGAGTTATTCCGCACTAGCCACTCAGACAATGGTGGATGTGTGACGTCCAGTAATGTGAGTATAATGAAAGGCTCTCACATTGAAACTCAGTCAGCTTTGATCCGGTACATAAACGTAACTAACGGATGGTTAAATAATTCATGCTTAACAAATTCAAATCACGGATGATTTTTATAGGCCGACTTTCAGTGACGCCTCCCCGCCGAGAGGAGATAACGTAATCCCCGGGATGAACTTCCGTGCGTCATGTTGTAACCGTGGCTCGAAAATCAAAGTGAGTTCAGACTCAGCTCATCATAAACCGGCTGTTTATCACAGCCACACTGATGCAGACTTACTTCTGGAGCAGCTGCTCATGCTCGGACTTGATCTTTCCCAGCTCGATCTGCAGCCAGGCCCGCTCCTTGGAGGAGTCATCCAAGCACCTCCTGGCGTCGGCTAGCTCGGTCTCGTACAGGGATTTCAGTCCGCTCAGCTCGCGGCTCCTTACCTCTTCCTTTTCGCTAATTTGCAGGTGGAGGACGTCGTTTTCAGACTCTAGACTGCGGACCTTATCTATGTATGTGGCCAGGCGGTCGTTGAGGTCGCAGAGCTGCTGTTTTTCTTGCAGCCTGGTTATCCTGGTCGGACTCAGCGGTGTCCCGCCGCCGCACGTGCTTCTCTGGCCGGTTGGAGTCGCAGCAGCGGTCGCCATTGCAGACGAGAAGGTAATGAGCCCGTGTGAGAGACGGAACCGAACCAAGGTGGATTTCGCTCGTCCTGGTGAAACAATTTAGACCTGCGCGCCCAACCTGCCCTTCCGAAAAGTACCCTTGCAGCGTATCCTGTTTTTTCTCAAACGAATGAAAGAGGGTTTGGCTTCCTAATATGGCGGCCCATTGAAAACCATACGGTCTGTTCGGCCAGCCAATAGCAGGGCTCGACGCAATGCGTCTTTCAACTTTGACTGTTGGGTTTGCTCGTAATTCTGACCCGCGTATGGCGACATTCTCCCGAGGAGGCGGAGTCCGTTCCTTATCCCCCGGTCAGCGGCCTCAGTCTGCCCACAGCGGTGTCCCGATGTAGGTAACAAGCTCCGCTTGACTTTTTGTCCATAACGGCTAAAGTGACTGAACTGGCAATACTACTACTACTACTACTACTACTACTACTACTACTAATAATAATAATAATAATAATTGTTGTTGTTGTTGTTGTTGTTGTTAAAAGTAGTAAATATTATTATTACTGTTAGGTTTCACATTGCACATAGAGAATATGCGGATGCTGAGTTTAGTGTGTAATGCTGATACAATATTGTTATGACATACTGTCATACTAAGCAATACATTATAACCTGTAACTTCTCCATATTAAAATGTCCAAATATGATCAAATATGAGTTGTTCTCTGACACTAACCCACATGTTCCCATCACCTTTAAGGAAAAATGCAGGAATTTAACTGTTGTGACATACCACCTCATTGTCAGTTCTATCTTGTGTATTATTCGTGTGCATTTGTGTTGTGGTTTTACCCGAAGTGTCAAAGTTGACTATCCACCCGGCCTGAAGCTACAGTGATGCCACAGACTGATGTTTTATCCACGTCCCCTTGCAGATTTTTGGCTCTGTCCCTCTTCCCCTCATGAACCATACCAATCCTGCTCATCTCACTTTTCTTCTGGAAGCACTTTACACTTTGCACTTAAAGCCTTTATAGGAGCTGGTACTCAAATATTTTGCTGAGCTTGCTCAGTAATAGCTTTCAGTTATTTGTTTTTTGTCTTTGTGTCATATTTCGTTTATCATTTTTGGGATTTTATTTACAACTCTCTTATTTTGTATGACTTCTTTTTTGCGAGTGAGGCATGGGGCAAGGTCTCTCCCTTGGTGTGTATATTTACATGTGACAATAAAACTGACTGAAAACTGATTTAGGATGATCATAATGAACAAGCTGATTTTTATTTGTCAAAATTATTGCTTAATTTTTGATGTGAGTGTTGTTTAATTTTGATTAGTTGTGACAGCCAGAGGCAGCAGCCCTCTCGGCCTTGACAATGTGCTCCAGCCACAATCTGTGTCAATTGTCGTGTTAATTAATGAATGTGGATGTAGCCTATGAATGAATCTGTTGTCATTTTGGAGACATGATAACTGGCAATATAAGTAGGAATAATGGAGGTTTTATAATCACCAGTCAAAAAGACATCAACAATTGAATGGCTTGTACAGCCATACCATAAATCCTGTTGACATCAAATGATAGTTTTTCACTTCCAACTCAACGGCTGACTTCACACAAATCAGTCTATTAAAGGCATCACTTATAGTGAGATACTGCATATACCTTACAACTGACATACTCCTCTTATATAACCAAATGTCGGCATCAGTGAGTTACAACATTATTCCAGAGGTCCCTGGAGCTAAAAAAAACAAAACAAAAAAACAACTGTTATATTGTATTTTCATCTGTTATGTTGCGAATTTTCATCTGGAAAGATCTTTTACTGCTTTACTTCTCTATTCATTTACTAAATTGGCTCAGGATACTCTGTTTTTTTATCTTAATTAGAAGAAATTGTGTTCATTATTATCTGATTAAGGCATAAGAATGCAATTTATGCTAATTGTTCTTTTAGTTAACTGTGCCCTGGAAATGTACAGCATATTTTTTAATGTCAAATCTATCTATCATCAAGCACATATTTTGATATCAGTCTAGCTATAATGGCTCAGGTATTTCCCTTTCTTTTGTACTTGTAATGTTTGTTTCATAAACTTATTACTTATTAATTTAGTAAAAGTCAATTAATTAATTGTTACTTTTATTGGCAACAAAGCACACTGATATATACATTAGCAAAGACTAAAGGCAGTACATCCACATGTTCCAAAACCCTAAAAACTGGGAAGGATATATTTTATATTGTTCCATAATACATTATTGTATTTTATATTACATTATAATTTATTTATTAATCCATAAACTGTCTTTATACATTGAATTTAAACAAATATTTAAAAAAAATATGAATTTATACTCATAAAACACTTTTCAGTATGAGCTGCGCTGTTAGATTGTTAGAAGTGTATTGTTCCCAGATCACTGAAACCCCTTACCGGCAACAACATGAGAATGGCACAGTTTAAAAAAACTTAAACTTAACTTAAATTGTGAATAATTTAGTTAAAAGAGATTGTTTTACATCACCACTGTGATATCTCTTAGTTGGAAACATTCATATCTCTGTAGAAAAATGTCCAGAACCCTATTGGTGGGAAGCTGATTTACTGGAAGTACAACCATTACAGTCTCAGTACATTGAGCATGATATATACATTAATATGGTTCATGTACATTCATTGGTTGCATATTTTTGCGTGGCACTTATCCATAAAAGTAGATAAATTTCTAGAATTTAAAACAAACAGTCAGACATTTCAGGCCTCACATTTAGCTAGAAATGAATTCATCACACATGTTGCACAGTTTTAAAAAATGTCTCTGAGGTTATTGACCAATACAAAGGGGAGAATAAGTCCAGGAAACTTCAGCAAATTTGGCAAACAGGAAAGAAACAGGACAAAAGTCTGGAAAATAAATAATTGAAATGATCAAACAAATCAGGTTTGGCAGTGAAACAAAGAGAGTTTACTCTTGCTATCTCAAGAGTAGCAGCAGAGTAGCAACCTTTTTGAGCAAAAAGGATAATATTCAGTGTCAATCTTCATCATACAGATGACATGTGAGGGCTTGTATGAGAACAGTGTTGCTTATTGTTTAGGCACATTGATAAAAGTATATCAAACGGTAATGACATTTTATTTAAACTCATTTTCGTGCAGGAAATTTATCTAAAGGGACCCTCACGGAGCCACTGAAATATATATATATATATATAATTTAATTTCAATTTAATTTTAAGTTTTCTTTAAGATAATGAACAATGACAGAATGATGCCAAAGATGCTTGTGCATGGCTAACAAACCTGAATCAGACCCTGTTTTCTTTCCTATTTAATCATCAAGCTTGTTGCATTTCTTCATGGATCATCTTTGGGATTGCTGTCAAGTTTTAATGTTTCTTGATCTACAACAAAAACATTTTATCTGCTTTTGTTGTAGAATGGGGTGAAACTGCACCCAAACCTTGTCACACTAATGTATGTACAAACAGCTTTGTCAGATTGTTTTCTCTTCCACTGTCTTCCATTTTTAGCTTCTTTCATTTAATTTCAAGTTGTAAACAGGCAGTTTGTAAGTCATTTCTGCCACAGAATGTAATTTCTTGGCTGCATTTATAAGACGTGAGGTTACACAAAGACATACTCAGGGTTAGGCTACAGTGAGCGGCTGAGACGAGACAGGCTGGAGCTGATAGTAACTAGAAGATTACATGTGATAGAGTTCACTTTGGCATTGCTTTCCACTGTTGGAAACTGTGAAAAAAGGAGTGAAGTTTGCTGCTGAACTTGCCAACTTTCTTCTAGACTGGTAAATTTACAGCCATTAGATTAAATTTGCTAAAATAGCACAATTCCCAATTAGCTCAATTACTACTAAGGTATTGCATTTGACTGTTGCCCAGAATACATAGAACCGTAGCTACAAATGTGATTCATTTTGACCTCAAACACAGCTCAAATATCCTACCTAAAACAGTTTTCCTTCCACCATGGAACACCATGCAGTATATATGTAATATGAATCCATGTGCTTTTGACTGTGGTGCAGAGGTGAATAGGCTTGGATTGTCCCACAGTAAATTTGAACTGATATCTTGGGGGTCAAGTTGAGTTTCTGGATTTCCTTTTGAAAAATAAAAATGACTTATGTTGCAATGAATGCATAAATTGCACCGAGGATAATCAATTCTGTAATGAAGTGAGCATATAGGTTAATATTTGGCAGCTTAGACAGACAGTGAGGTGTGGCGAGGGATGATAGCTACCCTTCAGCTGACAAAAACTGTCTATCTGTGGTCTCTGTGAGATTTTTACACTGAAGTGCTGACACTGTAAATTCTTCACAGTTTGACAAAAGCATTGACAGAAAATGTGCACAGGGACTGAGACACTAAAAATGTCACATTGCTTACTTTTTGAGATACTATACAGTAGATATAGATACTGCATACTGATAACTCCCGTCCAGCCACCAAATCAACATTTAAAGGGAAGAAGTCCCGTTTAACCATTGTGCATATCTCTAAAACTCATTTTAAAGTGCAATCAACCTTCAGGCTGGGGCTCAAAACATGATGCTGTCTTAGTACTAACTGCACCTTGCATAAAAAAAATCTGGAAACCAATAGCCCAGATTAATGACTTGTTTACTCCTTAAATCTATAGAAAGATAGTTTCCAAATAGTTATATTAATTTTTTTCTTCATCTTCAAGTGATGTTGTGCAGCCAGGAACTTTGGCTGTTTGTCAAATGAGATAAGACGTTTCCTTAAATTAAATGAGTTGGTTAGATAAATTAAGTAAGCTTTAAGTTTTTGGAATCAGTGGCAAAACTGATTAGGATGACAAATTTTCTAAGTGATACCCAACCCAAGTAAACCTCAATGTATATTCACATAGTATACAAAGCAGTTATGGAGGCAACATTAACTCAGTGCAAAGATGCAAGAGGATAGGAAAACTGTTTGTTGTAGATGCCACAAATTTAAATTTAGAAGAAAAAAAAGCAGTTTCAAGTTCAGCAAAAGATACCCTTATAATTCACTTAATCTCGAAGCAGAACTATGCCAAATTACTAAAGATCAAGATGCCCATCTTCTCCAGGCTTGGCACTGAAAAGGTTATTCTGCGTTGTCAGCCTGGCAGGGTACTGTGCCAGGCCAGTGTCAAGTTCATTAGATCAATCTAGAGTAGCATGTGAGTAAAATACAACCATGTTATTCTAATACTCGCGCACACAACAAAAACACTACAAGACACTGGTTTGTTTATTTAGGCTAGATAAATACCCAGTAGAGTCTTTGGAGGTACTGTATACAGTACAACTCTAAGCCAGAGTATAGTCGAACTGGCCCTTCTCCAGACCATCCAGACCATCTGCCCAAGTGGACGTTGGCATGCTCCTGTAGGGGTCCAACAGGATACGGAAGCATCGCACAATGAGGATGAAGAGAAAAACAAAGAGGAAGATGACCAAGGCAAAAGTTGTCTTCTGTTCAAGCGACATAGCAGTGATTGCTGAATCCGTTGAGGATGAGGAAGAAGATGAGGAGGAAGACGAGGAGGAGGAGAGGGCAACAAAGTGTCCCCCAGCAGAGTACATCAGAGAGGAGAACGAGGAGGTGAAGGGCTCTCCCTCCATCATCCAGAAAAAGAAGTGTGCAGCAGGGGTAGGACAATGGCACTGCAGAGCCCACAGGAGGTGCTGTGGCATCTCTTCACTTCACCCAGCCCAGCCCTTTCAGATGGACCTAATTTTCTGAAGAGACCAAGGACCAAAGAACGGTTAGATCACATTCATATAGGTCTAAAATCAGTTCACCTATAAGTGTTTACCCAATGATCTCAGTTGGTATTGTATCACTGTGCACAAACATTCAAAGACATTCACAGACGAGGCAGGAAAGAAAAACTACTACAAAGTAAGTAACAAAAAATTTTAATAGAGCCACAGCTGAGGAAGAGACAGGAAACAGGAAAGGCAAAGTGAAGTGACATTTCATTATCAGTCCTTTTGAAAAGGACAAACAACCTGTCAGTTAATGGAGTGGGAGTTTCAGTTAAGCCAGGCTACGAACAGCACACCTGGATTAACTTAAAGGTTTTGGCATATTTATTAAGGCCCCAGGATTTTACCCCCATTATGGTGAGATGGAAGTTAATGGTTTTGTTTGTGATGACTGAAACTATGAGCCGCAGCTTAGCACTAATGAACACAAAAAAATAGTATTCAACTTGGGCACAAAGTCTCTGATATTTTAAATCACTGTAGTCTCAGAAGACAACCTCCTTGTTTGGTTTGCCTCCTACCTGTCAAACAGGACGTTTTCTGTGTTTGGTCTCCGCCGCTGACCTGTGGTTTACCCTGTGACCAAGTCTTTTCCCCCCAGGGCTCCCCATTGGTCCCTTAATTATACCTTCTAGGTGCATCTCTTATTATTATACTTCCCCCCCAATTTTAAATACAACTGCCGAACAGCTATCGAGGACTGGATGTCAGATCATATCATCCAATGTAGCCATGGTAACACAAAGTCATCATCACCATCAGTCCTAAATGGCATGTCTGAGAAATTACTACTGTATTGAAGTTTTCTTTAAGTGGCACACAAATAAAGAGGTTCAATCTTGTTTTTTTTTTTTAATCATTCAAAAATCCAAATAATGTAACACTGCGAAATATCTCAAAAATGCCTTAATTACCCATAAGACACTGCATGGGTTGGTGTCCACTGACCATAGTGTGATCAAGGCCAAAGCTGGACCCACCATCTGGAGTCATCGGGACATGGACTTTATACTGCCATTTCTGATTTTCCTCCGGGCAGAATTATTTTTTATCATTCCCCTTTACTGTTGTATCATGGTGATTTCTCAAAACAAGGTTGTAGTCCAGTGGACACATTATCACAGTAAATGCCTTCTTCAAATTGTTTTACTGTCCACTGGGACAACACATAATGCACCAATTTAGGGCCAGACTATAAGATGTGACTTGAGTAATTGTAGTGATTTGCCAGTCACAGACAAATTTCTCAGATCCCTGAAATAAATCTGAAATCAGCACTCCATCATGAAGGGTCCCCTCAAACAGTTCAGAGACATGCCTTAATGTAATTTGTGACTGCAGTTGCAGTCGTTGCAGGATGCACCTTAGAAAAGAGACAAGAAAAGCACACAGTCTAGTGCAACATACACACATTCACAATTTCTTGTGTACATCTTGGGAGGAAACCGGAGCATCTGGAAGAAACCCACACAGACACGGGGAGAACATGCAAACTCCACACAGAAAGGCCCCAGGCCCAGGAACCGAACCCACAACTGTCTTGCTGTGAGCCAATTGCTAACCACTTTGCCAGCATGCTGCCACTCAGTAAACATCTTCCTAATAAGTTTATGGTTTCTCTAGTTTCAAGTCTTCAATGTGTTCATTTATTCATCTATCTTCTACCGCAACTGTTTCTACAGTAGTTATCTGTATGTTTTATCTTGTTTGTAAAACGAAAGATAAGTGCATTTTTTTCTGTTCTCTTCAATTTAACCAGGAAAGAAGAGGTTTGGAAAGGAAGGTGACCGGAAACTCAGGGGTTGCTCTAACAGCCTCAGGTCCTCTGCATGAGGTGAATGTTTAACACCCACCCTCTGCTGCCACCTACCTCTCACTGTACTTACATCCTAACTCAGGGGATACATCCCTGCACGACTGGCCCAAAGGACAGAGTGTGCCCTTCATAGACTCTAAAAGCCAAACTGAATCTGGCCAAAGTAAAACCCCTTCACAAAATTGCACAGTGCATTCCATAGTTTATATATATATATATATATATATGTATATATATATATATATATGATTTATATATTATTATTATTATTGTTATTATTATATTTTTTATTTTGGGGAGATGGGGGGTTAAAGGAGATTCAAAGTCTGATATTATGTCTATTGCAGGAAACAAAAAAATGCAGCTGAATAAACTGTCCATATAACACTATGGATATGAACTGTCAGTCCCACTACAGTTCTTCTTCAGTCTCTTTACTTGAATCTGTGTTGCATTTCAGTCTAGGTCTGACTTAAATGTGAGGATAACATTATAAACCTTACAGATTCTTCACCCAGTTGGTTGACTCATGAAAAAAGTTATAGAAGTTTCAAATAAAAAAATGTTACTTTAGGTGGTATTTTTCTTTTTGTTGCTGAAAGGAGACAATCATTCATTCCCATATAACAAAATTAAAGTGAGCAATATTCTATCAGGCCAAGACTTTAAGTGTCTACTCATGTACAAGATGTATATAAACTATTTCATCCCAAGGATGAAAGAAGAGACAGAAAACTGTCTCATACAAACATCTTTAGGTGTTCCTCAATCACCATGACTTTGCCTTGTAGAAGCTGACGAGCTGTGACGTATCAGTGTTGAGTTTATGGTCTTAGTCTCTAGCAGAAGTATAGAAACGGTCCTGGACCTTCTGCAAGACTAACTGCACAACCATAGTTGCTCCGTCAGGGCACATACACAGGACTTAAGAGAACCAGTAGAATTTTTCCTTTAACCTGCCCACAGCAAAACAGCTGCAACAGTAATTGCTAACTTAATTTATTTTAGCCATGAGCTATAAAACAAAATGTGGGCTTAGTATGACTCCAGATCTTGTTCTATGGGTATTTTTGATGTTCTAGGTCTTGTTCAAATAAACAACATCAATTGTGAGCAAATAATATGATTAAAAATGCAGAACAAAGCATATCATCAGAATACTGCACTTAAAGCGACAAAGTAAAAGTTAAGTGGAGAGATTTCATTATTCAGTATGTCCCAACTGTCCTGTTCTTCCATGTCTGAATTCTTCCACTGAAATACATTTTGCGACTGATCATCTTTAAATGCTGTGCATAATTCTCAGACACATGTAAGTTAATATATGAAGGTTGTGTTGGTTTGGTCCAAACCTTCTCTGACTATCAGAGAAGTACTAACAGTGTTGCAACTGTACACACTGTGCATCACAACTGCAGCTGGACAATAACATTCTGTGTCATTCTCTAACATTCACACACTTAAGTCAACAGATCAACCATGAGCTATTTGAGTTACACAGAAAGGTGCAGCACCAACAGAAAATCAAAGGTGAGGTCTCCCACTAGTACAGTGTCCTGGAAGTTTTTACCTCAAAGCATTCTGAGCAGCAATTTGCTAAACACACAAAGACCACTGATCGGTTGGAAGGAATATGTACATTGTGCAATATAGGAGACAAAACTTACATAGCTGGATACAAGCAGTGTCTCAAAATTCACATAGTTCTGGACAACAGTTATCTTGAGTTTTTAAACATATTCCTGCTCCAAATAACTTGAACTACATCCCTCCATGGAGGGTCAGACAGCACATCTTCTCCTGACTCAGGCTCAAGTTATATTGACTAGCAACATATTCCAACACAGAAGTTTCAGATGACATGCAGTTGCATAAGTCAGTTATTTTCACTGTAACAGTTGTTGTCTTAAATGAAAAACCACACACTTTTCGTTGTCACATCCACCCTGGATGCTCCTGCTCAGCTCACTGCCTCAGTTACTCTGAATGGATGCTGAGATCCATCTGCAGCTTCTGTCAGTGCAGCACAGAAAACGCCAGCTCATGGCTGAGCAGGAGGTGAAGTGAAGTTGGCAGCAGTTATCAGCCTGAACCTGACAAGGACACTGTCACCGCAACACTCTGCTTCGAAAGCAGGTCTCACATGTGATGTGCAAACGTGAAAGATGAACGCTGCTGCTGTGGAGACAGGCACACATCAACATCACTCAACAAGTGCAAAGCCACGCAATCCTGTCCAGAGCTGCCGGCAGCGGGGACTCACAGAGGGGGCATCTTCCCCTTACCTGCCCGCCTCACTGTCGGTGGCATCTGCGGCAAACCTGCTTCAGGAGCGCGTAGGAGGTCGGCAGACGAAGGGGGCCGGGACCAGAGCTCCACATCCCCGCAGCTCCGCAGCTCCGCGTCCCCGCACAGACCGAGAGGCGGCACCGACAACACAACACAACGCTGTGCAGCGGCAGCAAAACCAACACTCAGGTATTAAAGCGACCAGCACATTTCCCACTCTGTTAGTCCGCTGACAGCTCCAATACTGCCATTATTACAGTACACAGGACAACTCCAGACCTTCAGTGTGTCCATGTTAATCCTCTGTGACTTCACTTAGTTCGACAACAGCCAGGCAGCAGTGTGAACTCCACTTCATCTTCATAAGGGAGTACATGTACCTCACTCTGTTTTCCAGAAGATTAAAACGGCTAAAATCAGGTTACAAAGGTGTAAATGATGCCAGGTGGTGAGTCAGCACGTTGCAGTAGATTCACATGAGCTGCCATCCCTTCATATCATTCTCCCAGTGCCAGCAGAGTTTCTGCCCCGGAGCAAATTTGAATCATGCTGTACCCTCTCCTCATTTGTGTGAGAGAAGGATTTTATTCACAACACTACAATGGATTGTGAACTGATTGTGCTGCTGTAACTTTTAGATTTAAATGAAGGGACTTTATTATACAGTGCATCCGGAAAGTATTGATACCACTTCACTTTTTCCACATTTTGTTATGTTACAGCCTTATTCCAAAATGGAGCAAATTCCTTTTTCCCCTGAAAAATTCGACACAAAATACCCTATAATGACAAAGTGAAAAAACTTTTTTAGAACATTTTGCAAATTTATTAAAAATAAGACACTCAATTGTTGCATATACATAAGTATTAACACCCTTTACTCAATACTTGGTCGAAGCACCTTTGGCCGCGATTACAGCCTCTGGTCTTCTTGTGTATGATGCAACAAGCTTGGCACACCTGGATTTGGGGAGTTTCTCCCATTCTTCCTTGCACATCCTCTCAAGCAGTGAGGTTGGATGGGCAGCGTCGGTGCACAGCTACTTTCAGGTCTTTCCAAAGATGTTCAGTCGGGTTCAAGTCTGGGCCACTCAAAGATATTCAGAGACTTGTCCTGAAGCCACTCCTTTGTCTTCTTGGCCGTGTGCTAAGGGTCATTGTCATGCTGGAAGATGAAGCGTCGCCCCAGTCTAAGGTCTTGAGTGCTCTGGAGCAGGTTTTCATCAAGGAAGTCAATGTACTTAGCTGCATTCATTTTTCCCCTCGATCCTGACAAGTCTCACAGTTCCTGCCACTGAAAAACATGCCCACAGCATGATGCTACCATAAATGCCTGACTGGTGGAGGGCTGCAGAGATGGTGGTCCTTCTGTAGGGTTCTCCCATCTCCTCAGAGGAACGCTGTCAGAGTGACCATCGGGCTCTTGGTCACCTCCCTGACCAAGGCCCTTCTCCCCTGCTTGCTCATGTTGGCTGGGCAGCCAGCTCTAGGAAGAGTCCTTGTGGCTCCAAATGTCTTCCATTTCTGAATGATGGAGACCACTGTGCTTTTTGGGATCTTCAATGCAGCAGATATTTTTCTGTAACCTTCCCTAGATCTGTGCCCCGAGACAACCCTGTTTCAGAGGTCTACAGACAATTCTTTCGACTTCATTCAAATGTTGCATATAAATAAGTATTCACACCCTTTGCTATAAAACTCAGAATTGAGCTCGGGTGCATCCTATTTCCACTGATCAGCCTTGAAATGTTCCTCCAACTTGATTGCAGTCCACCTGTGGCAAATTCAGTTGATTGGACATGATTTGGAAAGCCACACCTGTCTATATAAGACCCCACAGCTGACAGAGCACATCAGAGCACAACCCAAGCCATGAAGTCAAAGGAATTGTCTGTAGACCTCTGAAACAGGGTTGTCTCGGGGGACAGATCTGCTATGTGTATGTATACATAGCTATGTAAGCTATATATTTCTCATTGAATAAAACTACATTAAATTGATTGCGTATTCCTCTTCAGTATTGTCATTGTTACCAACTATGTTTCCCTGACAACAGCCAACTGAGACAGTAGTTAGTTGAATTCACATGTTTAAGGTTAACTTTCACTTCCAGGGAGGATTGACAGCAGTGGACTGGACTGAACAGTGACTGTCTCCTGGAAAAAAAAAAGAAAAGAGGAAAAGACAACACACAGAGCTGGCTATTTTTATTGGATAATATGTATTTCTGATTAAACAAAAACTACACGAAATAGATTGTGTATTCCCCTTTCATATTTCCATTATTGTAACCATTTTATAAAAGCAATACATCACTTCAGGCCGTGATGTGTTGCTTAAGGAGAAACGACCCAGACTTCAGGAGATGTTGGGTCTCCATGGAAAAGCATGGAAAAAATGATGAGGCAAAAATCATACTGTCACCATAGAGCAGGTCACACTTGTATCACAGGCTGTGTTTCTCAGGCTATCACAGTTCAGGCGAACCTCCACTCATCCTATCTTCTTAAACCCTTGCTGGACAAAATTTTATTAATGTGAGCAGTGATATTTCTGGACAGCAGTGGTGTGGAGGATTGATGTTGGCATCACCCTGTGGGGATTGGCTTTTGAATTATTCTAAGAAGTGATCCTGATCCAAAGTTAGTTCAGCAGGATCTTTGCTCATGAACTTTATGATGCTTGCGTCTCTGTTTTTGATTTTTTCTCAAATTTTCCTTTCTGACAGAGCAAGTGACAGTTTGTAGAAATGCTACCAGATTGTAAAGGTGAACTGACTGGATCAGTTTTCGTGTTAGGTGTGATTAAGACGACCACTGTCATCTCATTCACGCACTTAGGAAGTAGCTTTTTTCCAACAGAGAAGCTGAAAGGAATAAGGGCCAGAGTATTTACTGCAGGATTTGATGTGGTAGATTAAGACTTATGAAAACAAATTAAAGCCCACAGACTTTAGGAAGAAGGAACCAGAGGGGCCAAACCTCCTTATCTCCGGATTCCAGGACTCAACCCTGTAGGACTTAATTCTGACTCATGTTAGTCAACCCTGCAGGACGTACATACCATCCAACAAATGTTTACAACCATTTCCTTCACAGATGGACAACACTGAATTAGTGCTAAATGAAACCTGTAGTGGAAGCTGCCACAGGTGCTCTGACCCCTGGGAGCCACTGCTGCTGCCCCCTATTTGCTGTGTGGCAACTGATTTATGGTCATTTAAGACACATGTGAAGACACCTCAATAAAGCACTCACATTAACTGGTTATAAACAGCCTAACCAAATTTCAAGGCTCTGCATAAAAATCAGGTTTTAATACCTTAATCATTTTACATGTTACATATTCTCACTCAACTCAACTCATTTGTGCTTAAGGGAATAACCACACAGGAAATTATTACATACATTTAGCACAAGTTAAAAGCATAGGAATAACAAATGGACCGCAAAGCCCCTGAGCAGGTTAAATCCATGTTTGACTGATATTTTTACAGGCAAAGAAATCAGGGGACATTACACATTAAAGCATGTGGACAGCATTGTTGTGTGTCTTAAAGAAGCACTTTGTCCTCTATTGAGGGTTTGAGACAATCTGCAATGATACGAGGCACATTTACAAACGACATCTTATTGGAAGCTTGTGATTAAAATCATAATCTGCCAGCTTTAGTACAAAGGTGAATTTACAGTGTTCACATATACAGTATCCAAGACAGTGTCAGACATATCATGTTCCGTCTGAGTGGGTTTACGTATTTATCTTTAAAAAAATGAATTTGAGATGGGTTCTCCAAATTGTTGGACAAGTTAAAATCTTTAGTGCATAGACAGCAAACTGGACATGGCTTGTGTAATAGTCTCTACAAACCCTGCAGCATTACTGATACTGATATTTCAGTGTGAATTAAGATGTTAAGATTATGATACATGTCTGAGAATCTTTTGAGGAAGATGAAGACCTGATGAGTTCATGGTTAACTTTTTTTCTGCAGCTGGTGCTGACAACAAAACCCTGCTGACATGTTGGAATGTCTAGAAACTGTACAAAAAACACAAGCGCGCCTTTAAACAAATGTACATTTGGCTTCACCCCACAGGGAATCAGGGGATCTTGGTGAGGGAGCAGGAAGGATCTTCATTGTCCCACCGGTCAGTTTTTAAACATGTGTCCACCTTTTGCCTGGAGCGCTCAGCCTCACACAGTCCTGGGGGGCAGCTGCTGTTTGTAGATTCCTGCCAGAGCTTTGGCAGCACTGTGGATCATCTGGCGCTGGCTCATGCCCGTTATGGTCTGGTGCCAATCTGTTCTGTTGACGGTGGGTAGACTTTTCTCCAGAACCTCCCCCACTGGGACAAACAAACCTGACCAGCGCAGGCTGTAATCAGGGGGGGTCAGAGAATGAGCCTGCACAGGGAAAGTTACATACACAGGTTAATTGAAAGGTGTGTAGTGGGTGCGGCTGAAACTGACGTCTGTCGCAGACAAGACAATGAAGCGATTTTCAGTTTGACAGCAGCAGTGAAGCTAAATGACTAGAGATGTGGTTGTTCAAAAGAAGCACATGAATCCTTCATTCTATAAACGATGATTTTTAAGAACGTGGAATCATGTGAACGTGTAAATGTACAGGTGTCACTCGTGCAGCAGAAACATCAGGACAGTGAAATTTAAGTGAAACCTGTCAGACGTGTTGCCTAAACTAACCTAAGCATGATGTTCAAACATTTTTTGTTTCAATATTTTTCCTTTTTTTTCTTACACTGACAACTGCATTTTTACATGTATTATTTAACCTTAATCTCCTAAAGTTAGATGCAAGAGAATTCCTAACTGCTAGAAACAACAGCCGGACTGGGTCCTATAAACATCAGGGACCAGACACTGGAAGAGGTTGACAAACTTACATAAGATTTTAACAATTCCAATTCCATTTTCGATTCTGCGTAACGATTCGGTTCTTCTTTGATTCTCACTTGTAAAATGAGTAGAACAGGTCAATTAGCGTCAACTTTGTTTAGTTTAGAAATAACATGACTTTACAAACCCAACAGTGAGGGCTTAAGAGGCCCATTTATTTAATATTCCACAACGTTTCCTCCCTTTGATGAAATATCCACTAGCCATCCAATACTGCAAGTATTGCAAGTTGCCCTGTTGTCATCCTTTCTTGTGATGTAACCAAACTTTTAAGGGTTTGCGCTGCTTGGGCAGCATGTTTCCTGCTGGCTGCACTGGTGACTGACGTCGCCATGCATGTTGCATAGCTTACATCAATGACCTATGACCTATGTTATGGAATATAAAGGCCTAAGTAAAGTAAGTATCCATTGCTGAGTCGTGGTTTAGGCGACAACTACAGTAAAACCACACCTTAAAACATAATTATCTCTATTTAGATGAGAAGTTTAGATATATATCAGAAATAATCTCCATCCATACTGAACACACACTTCACATGACCATACACATACAGTGAATATGTATGTGCAGACAAGCAGATTGCAGATTGTGTCGTGTGCAAGTGACTGCTTGGATCCAAAATATGACACCAAAATGAGACACTGAACAGTTTAAATAAATACAAAGGGCTTCTGATTTGTTACTCATGTCACTTATTGTGGCCACTTGAAATCCTGAAACCACATGACTAATGTGGACACCATGTCACGTTTGTGTGGATGAAGCTTGAGAGCTGGTAATATGCACCTGTTGGACATGATCTAGAGCCAGAGGAGTTGCCTGGGTGAAGACCTCGATGCTGATGCTGTAAGTAGGGTCCTCCAGGATCAAACAACCAATGTCAAACCACCTGGACACAACAGAAATATAAATATGTTTGCAAACATGCTGCACCCTGCAGGGCTTGATCAGTTAAAGTCTGGCCTCCACAGCTGCACTCTGAGGTGTGGCTTTAGAGGGGGCCATTGTTCTTCAGTGCGGGTGGAGAAGCAGAAAAGGCTGTTTACACAGGAAAATATTCACACCAATACAACCCACAGCTTTGGCACAGAGGTAGTAATCACCATTTGTCCACTGTAGCTTTGCTTTGCTACTTTGCCGTGCGTGTGTATGGGGATTTCTTCTTACTTGTCAGGAAAAAGCTCAGCGATGAAGTTTTCTGTAGAAACCACAGGTTGTTTCTCATGGATCACACCAGAGCGACGCAGGCTGTCAATGCGCTCCTGAGCCCCCTGTACACACACACACACATGAAATTAAATGTGGAAAAAGATATTGATACATAAATATACTGAATATGTTTTTTGCATGTTTCAGGTCTCCTCTAAGGAGACTGAACTTGAAGTGCACTTTTTTGGTGTGATTTAGTGGGCGACTGTGATGGTGGGCTAACCTTGACACCAGCTGCATAGCCCACAGGCTGTGGGGCGATGTTGGACTGACCAGGCTCACCAGTTACCATGGCCATTCCAAAAACCTCCTGGAAGGCATCTCTGACAGCCTCCACATTCATCTCCTTGTCTGAAGTCACCACTATGTCGATGTCCCCTCCAGACTCTGAAGAGAAACAAAACAGACATCTTCATTTATATGTGAACATTTGGTTGAGTCTTGATCGTCAGGTGTCGGTGTGGTGATGACGTACTGATGTATGGAGCCATGCCAGGATCCAGAGTGGTGATCATGGACTCCACAGAGTGTTTTGTTTTGTCTAGGACTGTCTTTACTACAGGGTTACCTGCTACACCCTGAGAGGAGACAGACAGACAGACACAGAGAGGCACACAGAGAGAGAGGGAGAGGGACAAGAGACAGAGAGGGAGAGCGAGAGAGTTAGTGACAACTGTTTCACACTATAGGGAATTGTATACATCGTAAAGTTTGCCTCACTGTCTGTACAATTGAAAATACTAACAATGCCAGTTAGCATTTATTGTAAAATATCCTAAGGTAGCACACAGAGGCAGAAAGCAGCTGTATGTGTGTGAATGGATTTCCTGAATATGTGAAAGCTAATTTTATTGTAAGTAATTATGTGCCATAAGAAATGACAGTTAAATGATATTTGGGTTTACCTAATAGAGGATTATGTGAAGTGCTGCTCTATAGCTGCGCAGAGTAGTACAGAATTTCAGTGACTGACAAACTGTACTCTCCAGGTAAAGGGCTGTTTGACTGGAAGCTTAAGCAGTAAAAGTTAAATTAAATTTTTCAGTGCTCCTTCTACTCCTTGACTTGCCTCTGTAAAGCATCTTCAGATAATATGTGCTGTGATTTGGTGCTATATAAATAAAATTGGCCACAAATCACAGTATATTCATCCAATCATCCAGTCAGGGGCCTTTAAAGTGGAAAGTGAAGAGAATAAGATGAGAGTGGTATTACCTTGATGAAGCCCCAGATGCCCCCACCAGTGTTGATGTCTCCAGACACTCTGGGATCTTCATGCTCCTCTGGGAAGGTTATAGGAGATCCAGTATCAAACCCTGAAGTCATGGCTGGCTGTTGAACCATGGCGTTTGGCACCACACCTGGAAGATAAAATATTTTATATTTACTCTTGAGAAAAAGACATGGCAAATATATATGTAACAACCTTTCAACGAAGGATGTTAGTGGGGGAGTATTTGGAGTAAACCAAGAGGAGGGAGAATAATGGATATTGGTTTCAATATGGAGCATGTAGGACACATTCAGGCTATCACCTTAACTTGGAAGTTTTGGAAAATGTATGTGCCAAAAAATAAAATAGCAATAATAATGATGCGCGCACGCACACACACTTTATGGATTTTTACGGGTAACGAGCTGTGACTCTAAAATACATTTAGAGTCACATCAGACCAATCAATTTACTGAACAGGTCACAGTGGACCAATGAAATAGTTTAAATTAAGTTAAACGCACCCACACTAAATTCTTCAGATCACTCATTTATTTTGCACTTCATGCACTCACCATTATCATAGAAAACACATGAAGCAATGCATATGATTTCTTTATCGAGCTAAAGTCGATCAATCTGGCGAAAAGGCGAAATCTTTCTGTGTAACATAATTCCTGCTATATGCCATTTCCTCCCATATTTCCAAAACCTGTGGCTTATAAACAAGTGCGGCCTATATATATGTACAAAACTATTTTTCTCTTTAAATTTAGTGCATGTGGCTTATATTCAGGTGCGCTCTATAGTCTGGAAATTATGGAATGCAGTTATATTTAAACATATGATGACAACATTTTGTCTGTGCAGAACAAAGATGACCATCTAATTATGTCCTGATCACAGAACTTTCCAGAATGAACATAGACCTCAAACAAAATTAGGCTCTTACCTGCCATAGTAACAGGACTGGAGAATGTTGGCATCAATGGTGTCTGTGGTGTGCGACCAGCGTGACCCCTTGTGATGTCATATCCTGCACTCATGGAGAAGTGTGACATAGGTGGCCCTGTGGGAGGGGCTGACACACAAGGAGCAGAGTGCTGAGGTGGTTTGGCAGGGGAGGCCAGAGGAGGCAATGAGGGGGAGGCAGAGGGGGGGAAGGGAGAACTACTGGTGAAGGGGGAGGCGAGTGTGGCAGGAAGAGGCAACTGGGAGTGGGGTGCACCCAAGGGGCTGCTAAAGGCAGGGAGAGAGGGGACGGGGGCAAGTGCAGTGGAGACTGATGAGGAACCGATGGAGATGGAGCTGGTGCCTGGGAGGGACAGAGGGCTGGACAGACCTGAAATCAGACAATTACAGTCAGTCCTTAGAGCAACTCCCATGTTCATACAATAACGCTAGAACTGAGGAAAAAGGATAAGGACCTGCAGTTCCTCAAAAGACCACCAGAGTCACCAGGCTCCAGAGTCAGTCCCTATAATTTCCCTCCTTTGGATTTACTAAGGGTTAGGGGCAAGGTCAGCTGCTGCCAAGACGGCAACAGCTGGACAACTCACTATGAACTTCAAAGTCATTGGAAAAAAAACATATCAATATGTCTTTTTGATGACATCTATTTTTCCATAATGTTTTGTTATTCTTTTAAAAAAGTATTCCTTACTTCCTGACCTGGAATTAGAGAATGACTCCTACTTTGTAATAACTGACTACCAATCTGAAGTTAGTCTCTAGAATTTGATTTTAATGATGCTGTTGATTAAGTAAAATCAATAAATGCTCTTGACTTAGGATGAGTGGAAATCCTCTGCAGCTGTGGAAACCTTTTTTGCAACATTTAATTGTTTGTGTCTTACCCATGGTCAGAGGAGGACCACTGACAGCAGTCAGAGGTGGTGTGGGACTCGCTGGAGGAGTTGTCTCGATTCCACTCTCTTCCATCATCTTCTCTGCCTTACGCCTGCACTTCAACCAAGAATATAGCTGCAATAAGATGTAATGAATTAGCATATTTTCAACTTATTGGCCTAGTCAATTTTCTCATTGATTTGGGCAGATTTACAGCAGTGATTAATAAGTTAAAATCAGCCTCTCTCTACTTGGATGCCTTTCTATTCATGTTAAGATTTCGCAAAATGTTGCCAGTTTCAAATAAAATGCCATCTGCGGTCATTTATTGGGAATCGATGCCTTCTCATTTGACATTTCCACCTTGTTCTTTGTTTTTTCTAAATTTCAGAATATTATTTCTCTTCATCAATGTGTGCTCAGAAGCACGAGCAGAGTTTTAGTGTGGGAATTCACTTGAATAGGAAAAACCAACACATCACATTGACAAGTGTTCATACACTAAATTTATTTCAGGTTTCTCCCTTTCTCTTGAAAATTTGTGAGATGATACTGTACCTTGACTAAACTTCAAGAAGAAGAGTTCTGGTTTTTCCAGATTTCACCCTTTTGAGCATCATAGAGGACTCCGTGCTCTTGGGAAGATTCAATGAAAGTTTTTTAGCTTTCCTAATCTGAGCCTCGTCTCACACCTGTCTGTTCATGGTTTGGTTAGCTCCTCTAGTTGCTGTTGTTTGAATCCGATTATGAAAATCTGATGTCTGGTTGATAACGCACTAACTTTTTCAGCCTCATCACACTGTAGTCGAGTTTAATGTAACTGAGGACAACAGGTCACAGCTCGGTCTCAGGCTGGGTCCGGGTCATTAAAAACAGCTGTCATATTCTCTAATGCTCATTTAACTGAAGCGTCACCGTGAACGTCTTTGTTTCCGAGCGTGTTTGAAGGGAACTCGGTGTTAGCTTCTTGTTCGCTGCAGTCACAGCTCTGCACTACACGTTTCCACCTCAAAACGTCAACAGAGGACACATTCCAATATGGAAAAAGCTACAGCTCCAATTTTACCTAATGATCCAGGAGACACGCGTCAAAAAAGATTTCTATTTCGGTGGTTGGACTACTCACCTGCTTGCTGGACTGAAGTAACTCTGCAACCCCATGAATAACCCACCGACCCACTCTGATGACGTCACCTATTGCCACGTCTGCTCCACCGCGACTCCTCCTATTTACCAAGAGCGCTCGGCCAAACTTTAGGAAACCACGTGACCATCCCCAACTCTGACCACGCCCCCCAAACAAATGTCTTTAGGTTAATTGTTCAATAGAGAATTCATATTTTACATGAATTAAGTTTATTTTTCATTACAGAAATTCATTTACTATAAATGTAGGAATAAGAAAATATGCTCTTCTCTGTGGTTACTGTTTACAGTAACATGCAAAATTAGGTTGAAGAATTTATTACGTCATGAACAATTTAAAAAACAATAATAAAAAAAAAAAAAACCATTAAGCCACTGTAATATACAGTTACAAAGATGGAAAGCGGCTACACGGTGTAACAGAGGTTGAAACACTGCCAAGCTTTTTACAAAAACAAAACATATTTTAAATTTCATAATGTTTAAGTACTTCAAGCTACTTGTTTCAATAGTTAATGCAGTGTCTTTTCCCTTTTTCCTTGTAAATTGTAAAATCTTTACTTTAAGATAAATTAATAACATTTAATTTGTCCCCTAAAGCTGTAAGAAAATTTACTTTTCTCCCCATTTTACATTCAAATTTAGCTCACAGTAAAAAAAAAAGTTAAGCATGATTAAATGGTATATTAACATTATATTTGTAAAGCTCACAAAGGTATAAAAATGTATATGAATGCTATGTTATATTTAAAAAGTAAAACTGTGTCATCCTTGTCTTCATGAATTATAGCTACAAGGGTTGGTCACTAATCTGGGAATCATTTGTAGAGTGTCATTATTAAATAGTAAGACATAATTTAATAAAAATTGTATTGATATTAAAAGGGGCAGTGTTTCCAGTAGATTGGCTAATATGTCTGTTGTACTGAATTAGTGTGGTGGAATTTTCTCGAGCTTAATGGCAATTTAGGGAGGCTCAATAAAATATGATCTATTTATGGTATAAATCAACAAAGATTAGAATCAGAACCGTTCAATACAAACCTGTTTCTAAGAAAGGTATGCAGGTAAATAAAGGCTCAGGTGAACACTGCCAAGTGCTTTGTTATTCTGAAAGAATCTGCTTTACCTTGTCAGGTTAATTTTAATCATTCAATCTCATTCTTCTTTTTCTTTTTTTTAAGTTTTTGCACCACTTGCTGGGAACCAATCCAACACAAATAGAAATGTGGCCATGACACTGATCATCTTCATCCCATTATTAAGTACCTCTCAGTCCTCCTGAATTGGCTTGTGTTGTATTGTTTATAAACTGATCTCTCCACACATAATCCCTTGATGTATAGATACAGTCAGGAAAACATAGTCCTTCTGAGACTGATCTAAGAAATACAGAGGGTCCTGGATCAAGGACAGGTTAACACCCTCCTGGACCAGTTTCACCTTCTGCTGCTTGAAGGTCTCAGTCACATCCAGAGACGTCTTGTTGGGAGCAAAAAAAGCAGACACGTCAATTACACTTCTAAACATCCACTGAAGGTATTAAATGGTTGCATGACTCACCTGTATTCGGATAAACCGCGGCCAGGCATAGGCAGGAAGAGTTTGAACTAAGTGGTTGAAAAGTTTTGTTCCATTTAACGTGCTGTCATGTTTTAAGACAATAGCAGCCATACCAGTTCGACCTTCATATCCTGTGCACACACAGATTAGAGAAGGTCACCGACTCATGTTAGATGAACAAGGGAAAACTACCTGCCATGAAGGTGTTTCATCTCTGTGATATATGACGGCGGAGGCCAAGTGAAAAGAACTATTCTCTCCTGCTGTATATCTGATCCTACAAGCTCAATATGTCAATATGAGATTACATTATGTCTTAATGACAACACCTGCAAACTTCTGGTGAGATTTGTTTTGGACACAATGCTGTCATTCAAATTGACTCATAGTGTGATATGACCTGTTACAAACTGATGGATGTGACCTCTCTAGCCTGGAACTAGAGACCTCTTAAAATGGAGCAGCAGAACAACAGGCCCTGGAAAGATGCTGACGGTGGAGTAACTCACTCTGAGTTTCAAAAGCACTCTTCAAAAATCTGTGGGTGACATCCTTAAGTCTGTTCACAACATATAATGTCATTAAATGCTCTAAGGTTTTTACAATTGCCTGCTATTTTTCCTGACCAATTTTTAAATCTTTAATGATAACCAGACAATTATTAATATTGTCTGCCTTTATATACAGTCTGTGGTTATTACCTGAAACAACACATCACTACTTTTGGCTACACTCCATTTCTGCTGCAGTGCTTTTTAACCAGGTTATATTATGATAATGTGAGGGTTCAAATTACCTGTGTGTGTTTGCTTAGTGAGGAGCAGTAAAGCAACACATTCTGCGAATCACATATTGCACCAGTAATAAACCTCCATAAGTCTACCAGTAAAGACACTACCCTGATTCTATGACGTCACTCACCGGCTTGTGAGCTGCTATTTTGAAGTCTCCAGTTTGTCATCTGACTGTTGGCCATCTTTTTTAAAACCAGAAGAAACCACATTTAGAGAAGAAGGTGGAGCAGTGGATGAGTGGGAGCTGGATCTGACCTGCTCTGTACTCTATCCTGATTGGGTGGTACAGTCTGTAATTCATATGGTAGCCATGCCCTTAACTTTAAATTCAGTTGCTGTTTTTTTTTTGCATCCAGAAAAAATAAATAAATAAAATAAAAATCAAAAGCACCTTCAAAAATAATGCATCGTTTGTAGTACTATGAATCACAGAGTATCACAGACCTGGTACACTAACTCCATAGACGTTGGCCTCCTTAATAAAATCAAGACTACCCAAGACTTCTGCTACCTCAGTGGTGGACACGTTCTCTCCTTTCCACCTGTGAGACATGAAGGTTATTACAGTTAGACCATCAGAAACTGTGGGGAAAGAGATACAAAGACACTGATAGGAGACAAACATCCTCATACTATGCACAAAACAGCCAAAAACACTGACAACACCCTTACAGGGAAAACACATATGTAATAAGCCTGAGTTGATGGTGGAACCAATCCAAATCTTATCTGACATTAACATCACAAAACATTCACTTTGAAACTCACATTTACGGGCAGTCTAATGTCAAAGTTGGCAATTCGCACAGTAAATAATAAAACAAAAAAAGGCCCCAGGCACTGGGAAAGATGAAAAAAAAAATGTTTTGCTGATGAGCGTACCTGAAAGTGTCTCCAATGCGGTCATGGAAGTAGAGGAAACCCCTGTCATCAAGGAACAGTAGATCGCCAGTGTTGAAATAGACGTCCCCAGACTTAAACACATCCCTGACTAGCTTCTTTTCAGACTGGACTTTGTCTCCAGCATAGCCCAGAAACTGATTCATGGCTGTCAGGGGAGCTACCAGAATCCCTGCCTCTCCTTTGTACCAAAATAAGAGAAAAATGTAAAAAGGAACATAAACTCTTCAACTATGCCAATAGACTTTAATTGAAAAGGCCTCAGCATGTGATTGATTTACCTGCTTGTACCCGTATACATCTTCCAGAAGCTGTTCTGATCGGCTTGTATGTTTGTGGATCATATCGCAGGAGCTCAAATGGCATGAAGAGCTGAAAAGACACGTTTAAACACTGTGAGTTTGTGACATGTCCTACAAATGCCATGTAAACGATAACAGCAGTAATAGCACAATACTAGCCAGCTAGCTAATGCTATTTGGTTAGCATCAGCCCACCAAACTAGCTTGGAAAATATACACAAGTCTAAATTGCCCATAGGTCTGAGTGTGAGTGTGAATGTTTCTTCTTCTCCATCTCTTCCTATGTGTTGGCCCTATAATGTGAGCTGGGATTGGCTCCAGCATCTCGCACGACCCGAAAATGGATAAGTGGTACTGTAGAAGATGAAAGAATGAATGATGACTTTACTCCTGTAGAACTAAAACTTTTTTCTTGAATTCCCCATAATATTTATTTTTCATACAGTGGTTCTAAAAGTCTGTTGTAGTCGTACAGCAGACTAAACACTGCAAGTAAAATAAAATGCTGTAGTTCCTCCACTAAATCACAGGATATTGGTTAGAGAAATGTGTGGGCAGCATTAAGGTGTGAGCTTGAGTGAAAGCATGTGAGTTGGCAACCCTGGTCTCAGATCACTTTTATGAATAGTCCAGGAGTGCATCTTGGGATGTTCAAGCACAACAACAACCACTGATCTAAGAATGCTTTATAAATTACATATATTTATCATTCTGAAATTCTTCATTTTATTTAAAAAATGTTGAAATATTCTTATAATTCTTATAGTGTTCTTCTTTATGTTGACCTAGTGTGGACTATGCTCCAAAAACATAGATCATTCCGTATAATGCAAACTATAGGGACTTTACATTAGAACCACCTTTGTAAAATCTGGGTCAGAGGAAAGCTAATTTGACTGACCAGCATCTTTTATATATATATATATATATTTAATATGACAAAAGACTAATCTTCATCAAGATATTGTTACTGCAAAGTAAAATACAGAGCATGGAAAGTCCAGGAGGAAAGAGGACTAAATGTCTTATTCCTGACCTTGTTGAAGTAGCTTGCCCTCCCAATTGGCCCAGCCTCATCTGTGTAATTAAGGAAGCCAATGCTGGCCTCAGTCAGGCCGTAACCCTCTCTGATCTTTATTCCACCAAAGCGATTGGTGAACTCCTTCCAAATGTCAGACCTGAGACCACTTCCTGCTGCCAACCGAACCTGGTGAAGTCTCTCCTCTGGAACCTGGAGGTTGAAAAAGAATTTGAAGAAAAAGCATCAGTTTAAGTTTGTAAAGACAGATGTTTTAGGAAAGGTGCTTATTGTCAGTACATTTTCTGGGCACTGAACTGTTTTGGCAGAGGGAAGAAAAACGCTCCAAAGCTTTATGGGTTCAGTCATGAATATTGATGATCCTCTGAGGATTATTTTATCTGACCTCACCTAAGGACAGAATTCATAGTCATTTGATTGAGTCTTGTGCATTCATTCTTACTTTTCCTTGACACCTCTTTACCTGATCAGGAGCTAATTTGATCATTGGCCTCATATGCGAATGTTGGAGATCCTTGTAAAAGACACATCAAGGAGCAGCCAAATCTTAGATGTTCATTCCATGATATTTAAAGAGCACTGATCAATCTATCTATCACATATGTATCAGATCAAATCCAGTGAATAAAGCGCCAAATCATAAAAAAGTTATATCAAGGCACTTTACATATAGAGCAGGTCTACACCAAGCACTTATTTAAGGAGACCCAACAGATCCCTTCATGCACAAGCACTTGGTGACAGTGGCAAGAAAAAAATTCCTTTAAGAGGCAGAAACCTTGGACAGAGACTTCAGGAAAACATGGTTAGTAAATCCAGTACACATGCCGTGAACTGGGGGGGTGGGGATGCTTCCCCCAGCAGCCTAGGCCTATAGCAGCATAGCTAAAGAGTAGAGGACTTTAACTTTTTAACTGTAAGCTCTGTCATACAGGAAAGTTTTAAGTCTGGTCTTGAAAATTACTAAAGAGTCCTCCCCCCGGACCGATACTGGAATTTGGCTCCATAGAAGAGGAGCCTGATAATTGAAAGATCTGCCTCCAGATTTACTTGACTCATTAAGAGTTGTATACATTAAACAGAAGGACTTTAAATTCTATTCTGAATTTCACCGGCAGCCAATGAAGAGCAGCTAACACAGGAGAGATGCGATCTCTTTTCCTAGTTTTCTTAGTTCCTGTTAATATTCATGCAGCAGCATTCTGAATTAACTGAAGGCCTTTCAGAGATTTGTTTGGACATACAGATAGTAATGAGTTACAGTAGTGTGTATATATATTATGGCATGCCGTTTAAGAAATAAACTAAAGTGTCATTCCATATATTCAAACATTCATTCAATATATTAATTAATTAATTTATTTCCTAAATGACGCATATATATATATATATATGCGGCATTTAGGAAATAGATGCTGGTCAAATTATATATATATATATATATATATATATATATATATATATATATATATAAAATGAACACTGAAAAGCTCCGAATGCTGATCGCTTAGGTCACCCATAGCACATCTAGCCAAATGTTAGGGATGCAGATAAAGAGGTCTTACCAAAGGATGGTTGAGCAGGTACCGACAGAGTTCTCCGATGTACTGCACCACAGTCACATTGTGCTTTACACAGTCCTTCCAAAAGTGACTGGCAGAAAACTTCTTTTTTAATACACAAGTTGCCCCTGGGATCCACAAAAGGAGATAGAATGAGAGGCAAACAGGAAGTGCTCCAAGACATTTTATAAAAACTGGTTGTGAGAAATCCCCCACGTTGTTTTCTTTGTCATTTCTCCTTTTGTGTGTTAAATCCTTACAGACCTATAAAAAGCATTTGCCACAAGCTTTTTAATGTCCTGAATATGAATGGAACATCCTCCAGTTTATGTTTATATTTGATGCTACCAGCACCATGTTACATTCAGATGGATGGGAAAACACAGCAGACAGCAGACAATAGGAAGTAAAACTAAAAGCTACAGAAATAAGTACATAGTAAATACTGAAATAAATATGTGTTTCAAACTATTAATATTGGAGATCATTTGTAATTTTCACAATATATATAATAAGAACTATAAAAACCTGAATAAAAAGCTACTGTAAATAACTCCAGAACACATGAACAAAGAGTCTCCTCACCCTAACCCCTATCACACTGAAAATCAAGGGGAATCTCTGATGTTGCTCTCTGATCTGGTCAAAGATGTAAATTGGCAAACCCAGCAATCAATTACAGACCCCCATGGTTTCTATTCTAAATAGGGCTCCTTAGGGTAGTTTAGTGTGTGTGTATTTGTCAGCGTGGTACAAAACTCTCAGCTGTCTATTTGTGATCGGATCACCTGGGACAAAACAAAACAACTGGCATGTTTGATTTCAAACAGTCAATTTCAAGTTTAAAAATACATCTGTGTGGTGTGGTCTTGGTTGTTCCTTCTGCCTACTATTCAAAACGCAAGTAATAAGATTACAAATCCTCCGAGTTACCGTGCTGGTCAATCAGCAGTGGTGTCTTTAGACAACACTGTGAGCTTTGACCAGCAGGGATCTTTGTTCAAACCAAACCTGGAGAATTACCCTTGAGGTGTTACTGGAGGCTAGTGAGTAAAGTGAGCGCACACAAAAGACCCATGTTAAATTTCACATTTATTTAGTAGAGCTGTTCTTACCAAGGTGTATGCATCCTCCGATTCCCAACAAGGACGCAGACATGTGGTAGAGAGGAAGCGTTATGTAGATGATGTCATCAGACGTGGCTCCACACATTGGAAGGAAGGCCATGCTCGCAATGGCTTTCAGATGCCCTACACGTGCAGCTTTGGAAAGACCTGGAAGAGATTAGCACCAGCTGCTCACAAGTTGTGTTTAGCATTGTTTTGTTCTACTTTTAGGTACTATTATTATGGAACTACAATAATGTCTTGGGTATTTTTGTGCAGTGCGAGGTGTCTGGACACCCGTGGGTTAGGTAACGGCATTATGCTTGTGCATTACCTGTGGTGCCTGAGGTAAAAATGAAGAGGAAGTTTGACATGATGTCAGCTTTGGGACGTTCACTCAAGGTTTCTCCCAACATGTGTTCCACCTTATCTAATAAACTCTTGACTTTCTCAGAGGGTGATGTGTGATCTACCACCCACACATCCACGTTGTCCTTCATCAGATCTGGCAGTACCTCCTCCACTACCTTCAGCAGCTCTGGATTGAACAGACACAGAGTCATCAGAGCCACAGCAGGTAATCATACATGTGCAGAAAAAAATTGCATCCTATGGTCATTTTACATAGTGATGTTTAAGGGGTTATATTAGAATAAATTCCAATGTTTTCCTGTTATTCAGTCTTCCTCAATATAAACAGCTGTGACTACATGGCAGTAAAAGACGATCATCATCATCATCATCGTATTACTGGTTGCTTGCAGCTTTAACTATTAACTGACTTCTAAGGACTACTTCAACCAACGTTTTGGGTTGACAGTAAGACTAAATCATGGAGGCAACTTCATATAGCTCACGTGATCAATCTTGAATGTCCACTCTTTACTTAGGATGACAGAACACAGACCAAATCTTAAACATCATTAACTTAAAAGGACAAGTGAACAAGGTAAGTTTTAACACAGTAATCTTCCACTTGTGAAAGATGTTTGGATATTGGATTGTTTTGTTTGCACTTACATTTTCTGCACGCTACAACACAAAATTGTAAACACTGGAGATCTTGCATTTAAAGTCCTTGTGTGTTTTCCATCATATTTGTGGGGCACAGGGAATACAGGGAGAAAGAGTTTTTGGTATTTGAACTTCTGTGTTATTATCAATCATTGTTATCATTATTGGCATTTACGTATAAAGTCAGTCATAGAATACTATGGAATGGAATACTTGTCATGATATGCTTCTAAAATCAACTGCATATTTTTGAAAAGGTCAGGATGACAGGGGAGGATGACATTATGAGATGTGACATTAGAGATGTGTCTGTGACAGTGAAATGGCTATCATTTGCTGTAAAGCCATCGTTTATTTTGATTTATCTGAACCTGATGAACCTTGACACAGTTGTTTTTCCAATGCTTTTAACATGAGAAATTACATAGAACATAACAAGTGTGTCCAAAGTTTTAGTGCCCAGTTGCAAACACCTCTGTTGCTGTCAGTGCTACTTTCAGCACATTTCTGAATTTGATTGTTTTTCATCAGAACAATGACCTCTCAGGGCCACTATAGATGTACTTAAAAGAAGCCCAGCAACAGGGGCAAGCGCCTTAAATGAACCCTCAATGGTGTGATTTCCACTTTCAGTTGAAATACAACAAAAGTATAAAAAAGTAATCAAAAATGTTTAAAACACTTTGGTTATGGATTTGATTATATTGACTATTGATTGATTGTCCTTCTCTGCTGAGGGTTGTATGTTCATGTGCACGCAGAGCAGGCTTTGTGCAGTGCGTGTTGAGTGCCAAATGTCGGGGTGGGGGTTCCTCTACCTGCCTCACATTAGGAGAAAACGTGTCAAACCTTTTCCAACAAGCAGCGCCCTGGCGCCGCAGCTCCGGATGCAGTGAAGTAAGGATTTGGTTTTAATGTTGACGTTGAGAAACGCAACTTCGCAGCCCAGCTTGCATAGCCCGAACCACACACAGATAAAGTCCGGCTCGTTGCACATGAACTGCGCAACAATGTCCCCTTTTGTCAAGGAGCCCTCGGTCCGGAACGCGTTGGCAAACTGGTTACTTCTCCTCTCTACGTCCTGGTACGTCAAGGTCTGCTCCTCGAAGATAATGAAGGGCTTGTTCGGTTTCGTCCTCGCCTGCTGGAGGAAACAGTCGAGGTATGTGATGATTCCCCGGTGCATATCGGCCTGCGCCTTCCTTCGGTACCGAAGAAGTTTCAGGTAATAAATCAGATCCTGCCAGAAGAAGGGGTAAGCCAGCGTCTGGTAGACAGTGAGAGCCAGGAGTCCCGCCACAGCGCTGGTAAACAGCAGGGTGATCATGTTGACTGTTCCAGAGCGATGGATCACTGCTGCTGCTCCAGGAAACCTGCAGGAAAGCTCACAGGCCACTCAGCATGTTGTTTCCAAGCAGCATACTGACAGCCAATGAGCAGTGAGCATACTGTGTCTCACACGCACACGTTTATAAACCACTCTCAAGGTGCAACACTCACTTCAGATACCTTCAGCCTACTTCACTGTGAGGTCTTGCCCTCACAGGCCCGCAGAAGAGACCTGCTCTGACACATAGTCCCCCTTCCTTTCACACATCACCCGGATGTAGGCCCCTGCTGGCCCATTGATGACTACAAGACCATGATGTGGTTCACTCCTGCAGTCCAAGTTAGGAAATACAGCTAAGTTACCGAAACACATATGGGCTAGGTTTTAAATGACTGAGAGTGAATATGGGCGTAATAACAGTCAGTACATTTCTGCACTATTATGTCTGTAGAAATAAGATTGAGCCATTAAAGTTTCTGTAATTGGGCATTTTGTTAAAGTGGACTAGCACGGTCTGGAAGGCCAAGAGCCTGAAACCTGCTTTCTATCTAAATGCCATCAGAGACCATCAGGGGGTGACTCTAGTGGTTGCAAAAAGAAGTTAGATTGTATTGTGGAGTACATGCGAAAATTGCCTTATTTTTGCCTTCATTTTTTAGTTCATCACACATTTTACCAACATGTTTATGGTCTCATTCAATAATATAATGTATCATGAGCAGGTTATGTATTAGGGTGTGGTGAATGGAGGGGTGGGGGTGGTATTTTGCCACTTTTGTTCTGTAAAGTGCTTTGTTGCACTGTTATTCAAGGAAAAGTGCTTCATAAATAAAATTTATGGATTGAATGATTGTTCTTAACTGTTTTTTTGTCAGTATGGATGTATGCGCCTCAAGAACATGTCCAATACTTAATCTATATATGCTTGCACTTGGAGACGACATCAGAAGGCACGGCATAAAGTAAAAGTAAACTGAGGTTTTACTTATTGCTCCTGAGGGTCAGAAACAGAAACCCATATCAAAATTTCAAGGTCTTAAAAAATAATCACAATGCATTAAAAACCTGGCCGTTCTTTTTGATTCTTTTTTGACTGTGACCTTGATTTTACTCCACTTATCAGGAATATAAGAAAGTGAAAAATATAAGTTCAGTTCTATGGCCTTCTCTCCAGACCAACCAGTTGGAGGGCTTCCGGAGCGCAGAGACAGCCAAAGTGTTTAAAAGCAGACTCAAGACCCAACTTTTTAAGTTAGCTTTTAACTAATCTTTTCTCTTTTCTTAATTACTTTGCTTTTAGGAACGCTTACACTTCTTACTTGTTTTTCTTCTTTGAAATGTTAGTATATTCTTTTGTTTTTTTTATTCAAATGACTTTCAAGATTACATTTATAACAGAAACATAATAATTAAATACAGTTTTAATCCAAAAAATCTTAAATGTAGTATTCCTCTCTTAAAAAAATGTCGGTGCCAGATGCACGGTTCAATGGTTGCATTCAGCACTAAGGGCGTGTTTTGGGTGCAGTATTTACCATTCTCTGGAAGACAAATGCCGGTGACATGGAGTTATACTGGTCCTGTCTGGTATATCTGTGGCCTCATTTATGAAACTATGAGTAGGATCGTTACCAAAAGTGTACATATGCCTTATAAAGCCCTGCGTACGCCATCTGTAAGCAATCTTTCCTCCATAAATTACAGTGACTGACAGTGTGCCCACCTGTGTCGGGGGTAGTGAGGCTGACCTGACGCCGGTCTACACTAAAATAATTGGCACAATTAGCGTGCGTGGCATCGTGTGTGAGAGGGAAGGAGACACTGACAAGACAGAGGATCAAGGTAAAGTTGACTTTTTTATGTATTTAACATAGCGTACAACGAATGTGCTAATGAAACAAATTGGTTGTGCTCAATCCATAATCAGCGGTGGGTGGAGAAGGGGACGCTGACCTTTCGGCCTCTTTCAGGCCATCCGACTGTCCCCTGCAATTTTGGCCATTCTGGTGGACCTGCGAGCGACCTACTCACCGACGTAGGAGTTTCTAGCCCGTTTTTAAGATATATATGTATTTATTACTGTATATACATGTTTAATAAGCTGAATAGATGTCAAAACCGTATACAGTATATGGTTTGAACGTAATATTTTAACAACAAAAACACAGCAGTACCCCACCATACTTCGAAAATGGTTTCATCCACCCATCCCTCCCACCTTTCCCGATCCCCGGATCTGAGAGCTTCATCTGCAGAGCGTCAACGAAGCCCCTCCAGAGTGTGAGGTGAAGAACCTGGCCCAAACCAGGATATGTGACATTTCTTCATTTCTACCACTCACTACCCCCCCCCCCCGAGCCCCCACAAGCAAAAATAAACTTACTGCAAGCAGCATCCACAATTAACTGTTCCCGCAACCCTCCCACAAGAGCGGTGGCTGTGTACGTGTGTCTGTGTGACCGACAGTTAAAAATCCACCCCCCGTTACTGCTCCAGAAGCATACACATACAGATCATATACACATCATATACAGTGTATATGATGAGGAGCTGAGTTGTCTTCCTCCAGAACTTAGTAAATTTGTTCATACATAGGTTCAGGAACAGATTTCCAATTCTGACAAAACACAACCACTTTGAATTCAAACCAATTTTTGTCCTAAACGGAACTATTCCTGTTGTACTGGCTGATTTTTCTTGTGGATTCATGCCAGATCAATTAGACTGAAACATTACACACATACGAGAAATACATTGCCGAACACTATGGAAATTAAGACGTATAATAAAAGTGTCTCAAATAGGATTATTGGATATATTAGAAATATACAGAGAAATTGCAACAAGCACGCGCCAAATGCACGCGCTCAATCCAGTTTGCCAGCGATTGCGCAATCTGGGGTGAGGCACGGCCCGTCACTGCCTCATCTCTCATCTCTACATGATTACAGCGATTTTAACTATATAAAAATTATCAAAACTTACAGGAATCACACCGAAATTGCACTGAAAGTACAGACCAGTGGAGAAGTATTAATAATATTTTATTATTTTGCCGCGCCGTCCTCTCCTCCTCCTGCGCTCCGGAAGTGAACAATATGACGGAGAGACGGTTGTTTAAACGTGGAGAAGGGATTTTGATTTAGAATTATCAGTTTGATTCTCAGAAGATGTTTCCGAAACAACTACTCTGTTAATGCAAAAATAACGCCGTTGAATTAAATCATTCTGGTCACATGGCTCTAACCCATGATACGGTTGTGTGAAGGGCATTAAAACAATAATAAAAACACAATCGTTCATTTCTTCAATATAACTTCAGTTCTCCGCCGCACCGTATGTGTCGCCAAATCCCCTTCTCCTCCAAGCTGTGCGTACGCATGGAGAAGAGATAGCTCGACGTTCTCCCTTCAAGTCTGAGCCTTACTTTATAGATCACAACCTTTGCGTACAAGTCTTAGGTTACGTTTTGTGCAAACGCAATGTTTATAAAGGAGGCCCCAGGTCATTGTGCCCCCGGTGAAAGGACGCGTTTCAAAGGTCAACACCTTGACGGTTGCGTTCAGGTGGGGCCCTCTGGACCGGCCGCATAGTGCCAAAAACACCGAGATTACATCCGTCTTTGGCTGCAGACTTTCTGCCGTCGTAAAGCAGCAATGCTCCTTCAATGTCGACAGAGACTCGGGTGGTGTTTCGCCTTGCAGTGATTTACGATTTGCTCCAAAACTCCATGGCTACTAATGTTCTTGTTCGTTCAAAAGTCATCAATATTTAATTCAATTAATTTTCTGGGACACTTAGCACGATTTATGATACCAACTACAGATCGAAATATCTATACTAATAATAATCCAGAGAAAAAGTCTATTTCATATAATGTATATAACATCATCTCAATATTAATGGTTACAAAAATGTAAAATGGTATGAAATTATAGGTATTAATATGATAACCATTACATACATTGTGATACGGCACAGCGTTATATTTGATATTGATATATGTGCATATAGCCATTTCTGATTTAAAGAAGGGGAGTGGGCGGGGTCTATGTCTACGTCAGGGGGAGAAACCTCCAGTATTTGGTTCGCCCCTCTGACCGCCCAACGCCTCATCATGGTGCGCGTGTGGCGTGTGTCCCATGCTTCCTCTGTGTTTACTGCGCGGGTTCGACAACGGTATTTGGCGCGCAGGTTGGCGGGTTTGTCAGGCAGACATTATAGCGCCAAGACAGCTCCGCACGTACCCGGCATGGAGTACCAGGTGAGCAGTGTCACAGCTTACACAGTCCGTCCTTGCAGCTACAGCTACAGCTAACGAGGTAACGGGCAATTAGCGAGATAGAAGTTTGCAGCTGAGTGACAGCAGCGTCTAGACTATGACAGAAACATGGCTGTATGTCAGTCGAGCCAGCGACCAGAAAATGGTGCCTGAGCAGCGTTAGAGTAGACAGAGAGACCAGCACAGTCAGCAGTATTATCTGTTATTATTAACAGACTGCTCAGCCACTGTGAAAACACGTGGTCTAAAATCTTTGGTTTGGAGCCACTCCGGCCTGTTTTAAGTAACTTTCATGAGCATCTGTCACTTCTAAACGAGCTGTGAGAAAGGAGATGGCAGTACAGAGAACTGAGCTGTGAGACAGAAGACAGCAGTACAGAGAGCTGTGAGACAGAAGACAGCAGTACAGAGAGCTGTGGGACAGAAGACGGCAGTACAGAGAGCTGTGAGACAGAAGACAGCAATACAGAGAGCTGTGAGACAGACGACAGCAATACAGAGAGCTGTGAGACAGAAGACAGCAGCACAGAGAGCTGTGAGACAGAAGACAGCAATATAGTCAATGCAAAACAGTGATATTGCCCATGTCTCAATACTGTGACAAATTGCAGTGTTTCCGACAGCCTCTGTAAGGTAAATGTTTTGCAAAATTCAAATAATGCAAATTAAAGGTTATCTTTATATGTTGAAAGAGTTTGAGTTTATTATTCACAGCAGCATTGTTCCTTTCTGACATTGTTGACTCTAATTCCATTGGCATTTATGTTGGCATTGTTTCATTTATCAGCCCCAACATTTTTTTATTTGTGGAAATGCACAGAGTAGAGTTGAAGCTCTACTTTTTAATGTGTGCCTTGTATGTAAATTTGCCCCTATGCTGAAACAGTTCACTTCACCGACCCGACCCCACCGCTTATCTCTTAGGGTTGTTTTATTTTGAGTCTCTGAAAATTGTGCAAGGGTGCAGGACAGGCAGTCAAAAACTGTCTGTAAAGTCAATAAGTAATTCCTTCTTCCCCATGGAAACTCATGTTTGGCCATTAATGTGGTGGGATTATAGGAAAAGTAAGCCTAACTATTAAAAATGTAAATTTTTGTTTTTACATTATGAATTTTGTATAATATTTTATGTGCAATGCAATAATAATTAAAATTGTAAAAGTTAAGCTAATATTGTCTGAATGAGTTTGAAGGGCAATGTAAATTATGTATTTGAAACTGCATCGTATGTATATCCATTTTATTATTCAATGCTTGCCAACATTAAATTCACGAACATGTTATGGATATGAGATAAAAACAATACAGTTATCACGGTCTGCAACAGATATTGCAGTAGAACGTAGGGCTAAGTTATGCTTGCATGTGTTAGACAATTTTTGCATGCTACCCAATGGAAATGGGGAAAATATTTCTAGTCAAGGTTCAAAGGTCATTGCCACACACATTTGGATATTCTTTCACATCATTTATGTCCTCAAGGTGAGCTTTCCTTTTACTCATGAAATCTTAAGATGAAGAGAGCAATGCTGACTGTTAAGTCCATGGATGAGTTATGTTTTACGTTATGCAATCTGCCAAAGGCCATTGCACTCCATCAAAAGCAAGCTCCCTTCCTATGACATTACCATATCCAATATGGTAGTGACTGTTTTGGTGTGGTTCTGAACACACTTTTTGTTGTTCCCACAGGATGCTATTTGCACTTTGAACACACTACAGACCAATGTCAGTGCTCTGGACCAGGTACGCCGGGAGCGGGGCCACCCACAGCAGCAGCTCCTGGCCACAAAGGGCTTCTTGGAGCGAGCTGGTCTTTCAGTAAGTCTGTTTTATCATTTCACATAGTACACAGGGCTTTTCTGTCACAACATTAACTTGAACAACTGCAAAGTAGTATTGTCTGATGTGACCGCCCAACTTACGAACGAGTTGCGTTCCCAATGTTTGGCATTTTAAGGGTACCAAACTCTATACTCATATTTTTGTATGATAGCGTACTTTTAATGTGACTATGCGGTGTACCAGTGTACAGCTGACACTATTAACACAAGTGATACATAAAACCTAAATAAATAGTGATAAGGCAAGGGGAGCATTCTAAACGCAATTTTAACTTGCGGCTCTGTCTATTCCGATCTCTGAAGGTTCATAAAATGATTGTTTTTAAGGAGAGTGGTCACTGTACTTCTTTCCTTAAGCCTTTTCTCTGACTGACTTTGTGTGGTTGTTTCAAAGGTGGAGGAATTAAATCAGCTCAATATTATTCATGTGACGGGAACAAAGGGCAAGGTGAGCTGGCAAAACATGCATAATTTTTTCAGCTTAATCTTTAGCAATTGACACAGTACCAGTCAAAAGTTTGAAAACACTTTCCCATTCAAATTAATAGAAAAGTGTTTCTAAACTTCTGACAGTTATTGTACATAATTTGGTTTATAGATGTAACAGAGTGGTAATAGGTCCCAGTTGTCTTTTAGACCATTCTGATTGGAGTTTCTGAAAATGTGTTTTGCATTCACTAAAGGGAAGTCAGACTCCTAGCACCTGTACAAGGTTGGCCTCTTACTGTCTCTGTCTGCCTTTCAGGGCTCGACGTGTGCTTTCACTGAGCGGATTTTAAGAAGCTATGGGTTCCGCACGGGATTTTACAGGTAACTCTATAGTGAGTGAACCCTAACAGGAAATGCTATATGTCTTGGCGTTATTTCAAAAATCTTGTGAATCAAGCATTCAGTTTGATCCACCTCAAACTTACTGTCTCATCTTTTCAAGTTCTAATGTATCCTAACATATTCTCTAATTTATCCGTCTTCTCCTGCTTATCCGTATCCGGGTCATGGGGGGTGCTAGAGCTAATCCCAGCTCACACTGGGTGAGGGCAGGGTACACCCTGGACAGGTCACCAGTCCATCGCAGGGCCAACACATAGAGACAGACAGAGACCAACAGCAGTTTAGAGTCACCACTTAGCTCAAACATGCATGTCTTTGGACGGTGGGAGGAAACAGGAGTACCCAGAGGAAACCCACACAGGCACAGAGAGAACATGCAAACTCCACACCAAAAGGCCCGAGGCCGGGAACTGAACCGGCTCACCAATATGCTGCCGTGCTGCCCATCATCCTAACATGTTTGACTGATTAAAACAAAACTTGGTCAAGTGGATTACCATTCCGCAATGAGGTTGCATTTGGCGCATTTTGACTAATTTGCTGTCCCCTTAGATAAAGTTTAACCCCTCTAAAACTCTAGCAGATAAAAATAGAGGAACTACATTTTAATGGCCTAAGCAGTGTGAATATGTCCTTGATAATTTATAATATGCAGTCATTTGAAACAAATTGAAATAAATTAGACAATCAATTCTGTTATTGTAAGACTGGAATGTGGCCTTATTTGTTTTTCAAGTTTTTAATTAGTAAATGTATAAATTACACAGTTGGTGAAGATAATATGTATGCACTTCAGCACACTAGTGATTTCTCAATTTAAGGTCAAATTTCTTTCTTGGTTGCAGTTCCCCACATTTGGTACAAGTCAGGGAGAGGATTCGAATCAATGGGCAGCCCATTGGGAAAGAGCTCTTCACCAAATACTTCTGGCAGATTTATGGACGGCTGGATGAAACTAAGGTAGGTCCTGTATCTTTTCAAAACCCAGCTCCCTCACAGTATAAATCTATCACTGTCACTTTACCTGAAACTGGATGGGTTGGAAAGAAAGCTGGATACTCATTCAGTTAATTCACTCAAATATATGATTGAAATAACCTTTAATCTGAGACTAACAGGGTCCCTTCACGGTTCCGCTGTGCTTTATGAGTGTCACTGGTTGTAATTGAGTTCAATGCACTATGAGACCCTTGATGTCAAGACCAGCATGACCCTCATGTGATAGTTTGCTTTGGTCACATTTTTTGTAATCAGTGTTTGAATGGCTTGTCAAAAAACCAAAACAGGAAGGAAATATGGTGACAGCTCCTTTAAATCCCATTGTGTTTGTTTCAATAGCTCCCCATTTTCTGAGGCGCAGGGGTTAATAATTTCCATTCAAAATACAATTGAATCAGGCTAAACTATGTGATGAACCATATGACTATAAGATTATAGTAGTTAGCATACATTTTCTGACATTATTTTGCCTCATAATATCCAGTGAGCATAGTTCTAACACCTTTGGACCTCTCAGATACTTGCTGTGTTGGAAAAGTACATTTATTTTTGGTTTCTGGCAACCTGATGAACTCCTTAACACATTAAATAAGAAAGTGGCAGAGAAAGTCCACGCCTATGTTTACTTAACTCTCAAATTGAAATGGTAATGGGAGTTTTAACTGTGTTTTAGCTTCAGTTTAGTGCTGGTCTAAGCCCAAATTAGCTGATACTGCTCCTAGTTTTGATGGAGCCAGGCTAAGAATGGTCCTGGAACCAAAGTGAAAAGGAATCTGTTGTTTTGGTAAAACTGGGGTCCACATTTGAGTGATTTGGGCACTTAATATGCAAAGCCTTGTATTCTTTTAGCTGCGAATGCTGCCTTATAGTCGTTTTTTAAATTATTATTATTATTAGTGTCTTTGTTTGTATTGGGTGTAAAAAACCAAAGGTGCAAGAGCTTTTTTTAAAAGCAAAGTTTACCTCATTGCAGCCTCAATATCAACTTTGTAATTTTTAATTTTGCATTTTCCTAGTATGCAAAATCCATGAAAATCAGATACTGCACTAAAGACAATTACAATGTACTGTATGTGTACTGGTAACACATAAGTAGCCATGGGTAAAAGGGAATAAAAATGAAAATAAAAAGTCATGCACTGGCGTCTACTATTGTGCAGAAAAGCGATGCAGTCGTTTTATCCTTGCTTTCATCCTCCCCAGGGTACCCATGGAGGGACGATGCCAGCATACTTCCGTTTCCTCACCATCTTGGCCTTCCATGTGTTTCTGCAAGAAAAGGTATACAAGCAGAAAACAACAAGATCTACAGAAGCCTTCAGCATAATAGGACTGTGAACGGAGGACAGGGCTCACTTTGACTGTCCAGAGAAGGCACAGACTCCCCATTTTATCAGTTTTTTTCCCCCTTCTAGAATCATTATTGCCACTTCTGTGCAAAGTTAAATAATGCAATTGTCGGTAATTATAAGGCTTTATCCTCGGGGTCCACTTAGTGTGTGGGAATTACTGACATCTTTTTCAGTTTCTCTATAAGCTGAGATAATATGAATATGGATGGAAAAAAGTTTTTGCATTAAATGATTAACCTACTTTGAATTATAATGCTACTTACTGGTCTTTGCTCAGGTGGATTTAGCTCTAATTGAAGTTGGAATTGGTGGAGCATATGACTGCACCAATATTATAAGGTAAGACTGTCTATTTAGAGCCCAGAGACAGAAGTCGAATCTGGACTGGCATCATTTTCGACTTACTTTCTCTGATTTGGATTGTGCACAGTGTAAATATTGCTTGGATACACCGATAGATTTAATATATATTTTTTTTAATCCTGTTTTTCCAGGGCTACACTTGACCAACACCTTTTTAACAACTGATGGTTTTATTTACAAAACAAAAATCTAAAGATTTGTTTTTATTGTGATTATTGATGACACACTTCTGTAAATAAGTCTTAACAGTACATAGTTGCACATATTTTGGAAAATAGAGAGAGAGTAATAAGTAGATAAATCTTCTTGTTCTTGTTAGTCAAAGCAGATAATACTGCATGAACGGTGAACTCTTACATCTCCACGTATTGCACCCATTTGTGTGTCTCCTGGTGTTCCACAGGGCTCAGTACTTAGCCCCCTCACTTGTTCCAAAGTAACAAATAGAATTTATTATGCTTTTAACAACTCTCACATTTATTTATATGATGCTAATACATTCTTTATGCCACTGGTCCACCTCATGATGTGGTAATAAAATTGCATGTCCTTGAGTTGATCCTCTAGCCTCTAAGGGGATGTGGGCATGTACTATACCAAAACAAATGCTCTACGTAGCAGTTCACTGGTTTCTCACTTGGCTGGTCACATTCTTTGTATTTGTTACTCCCCTACTCTGTTTGCTGTCACTTTTCCTATCAAGTAAAGGATTACTGAATCGCACCACATTAATGCGTTTATTACAACTTGCCAATGTCATGAGGAAATTGCCAATGTTTTATCTTTTGCTTATGTCTCAACAGCAGGCCATGGGTGTGTGGCATTTCCTCTTTGGGTATTGACCACACACAGATTCTCGGAGACACCATTGAAAAAATTGCCTGGCAAAAAGGAGGCATCTTGAAGGTGTGTTTACTGGTTTCATCACAATGATGTCCTTGTTTGGTTTGACTAGTTTTCAGAGTAATATGACAGAAGAATGACTTAAATACCTCCCACTAGCTTAATGACGCTTCTGTCAACAGAAGAAAGTTTCTCTGTTGTTGTTAAAATGAAATGTGCAATCTGGATTTTTGGCTGACCAAGCTGACCCGTGTACATCTCAAGGAAAACTGAATAAGTGTTATTCTCAAGACTGTGGATAGTGTTTCTTTTACATCACTGCAGTGGGGTTGCAGTATTAGAAGACAAGACATCCCTCACGCCAGCTTTCCCTGCTTTCCAGCTCCTTCTGAGGGACTCCAGGTTTTTCATCAGTCTAGTGGCATATATAGGCCCCAAAAGTTCTGGGTTTACCCTGAGGTCTTCTTCCATTTGTGTCCTCACAAAGTTCTCAGGAGGCACCCTAATCAATGCTGAAACCTAGGCGAGTACCATTTGATGGGAAAGGGTCGCAGCTTGACTCCTCACATCTCCAAGACATTGGAGTTTCATGCTGGTTTGTGTATATATTTCCCTTTTTTATCATTTTGTGATAGACATTACTGGATCTATTAATAGGCTTCTGACCTTTTGAGAAACTCCAAAAAGGTAGAGAAGCACCAAATATGATGTTGGTCTACAGGATGCGGAGACGAAGTCAACTCTCTGACCTACTTCCAAACTTTATAGAAAGGAAGAAAAGCTGAAAGTTATAAAGTAAACAGAAGAACCAGCCTGATAAAGGATTCTATTCATTGTGGATTACAGGTCCAACACATAATGATGTTATCTTCTTTGATGGGATGAAAAAGCAGGGACACATGGCTCTAAACGAGCAGCTACTAAAAGATGGAATTACCACTGAAAGCAAAAATCCTTTAAAATCACCAAATAGTTATTTCAGCTGCTGCAAGACAATTTAACAGGGTTTATATTTCCCATCAGTGAATCCCGTATGATCTTCATGTGTGTTACACATTTCAGTGTAGTATCATCCATATATCACTTGTGTACGTTTTTTTTTTTTTTCCCCCTCAGCCAGGAGTTCCTGCCTTCACAACCAAACAACCGGAGAATGCAATGACTGTGCTGAAGGACAGAGCTAAAGAGATAGGAGTAAGCCAAGTAGTGTATATAAAACAGTCTACCCCGGCTTGGTTATGCCACTGATTTCTGGATTGTTGATATCGATTCATTTCATTTCTGCCCTCTTGTAACTTTTTCTTTATCTGTAAAGAACTTTGAATTATCCTGGGTACAAATTGTGCTCTCTAAATAAACTTGCCTTGCATGTTAATAAGAAGGCTGCTATAAAATCATCTTATAACCTGGTACATTATTAACATAATGATTAGATTGCAAATCGATGCAATTCCTATTTAATATGACCAACATGTCACAAGATAATAGGTAGGTAATAACTGTGATTTGTTAATGTACAGTGTGTTTTTAAATCTGAAAAGCAGCTACATATCTACCTTTAGACTTGAAGACGAAAGAGGTAGAATGTCCACAGCTTCTCATCCACAGGAGACAGTTAAGGCAAAAAAAGATTAATACCAGGATTTTCTGAATTGATATAGGATAATTTCGACGTAAGGGGGGGGCATTAGACTACACCCTTTCTAGCTTGTCTAACTTGTTGTTGTCATCATAGTGTCCTCTGTGGGTGTGTCCAGACCTGGATGACTATACAGCTGATAGTGGACCTGTGCATCTGGGCCTGGCAGGGTTGCACCAGCAATCCAACGCCTCCCTGGCCCTCCAGCTGAGTAATGTTTGGCTGCAGAGAAGTGTACCAGGTTGGATATGGTGTCACTAACCTCTGAAATTACAAAAACAGGAAGAAAATAAGATATTCTCAAATGAATAAACTAATAAGATAAGAAAATTAAAAGCTTTTTTGCTCACAAACTTACAGGCACATCTCCCTGTTGTGGCTGCTGAATGTATGTGATAAAACACTGAGACATGGAGTGTGTTTTTCCTGCACTCCTTCAATATTGCTATTATTAATGTATTTGGTGGATTCCCTCATGTTGGACTGAAACACACTTAAAACCGCCAAACACTATGACTGAGCCCAGTTCATGTTTTTGTCAAGATTCATCATCAGATAACCCCACATGATAGAAGTAACATTACTGAATGGGTGGAAGGAGAAAGCAGTGTTTATTTTCATTGTGTCTTGGTTTTCAGTCCATGTCATCTCTCAACAGATAAAAGCTTCCCTTCATTCAGTATGGAGAAAACAGTTGCACCTCAGGCAATGGCATTCAATCTCAGCCCCATCATGGTCAAAGGTGAGTCTCAGCTGGGACAAACTGACTTAGCGGATACGCTTCTGCATTCAGGTGTTTCAAATCTACTATGTAAATGAGCAGCGTTTATGCAAATTAAAACAGACCCACTTCCTAACAAGTATGTTTGCATTCATGAATATATTTATGATAAGACAAAGTGAATCCTCTTTTGAATTATGTGCATTCACATGTTAGTTATGTTGGCTCTGAGGAGTCAAAAATCTGCCACAAACTGTCCTCAGCAGTCGCTGGACACTTAGTGATAAACTTGGTGTTTCAGTCTAGAAAATGAAACTCATATTAGTTTAATCCAAAAGTTCACTCACTTTACCCACCTGCTGTACATGTTACTGTGTTCTTTAAAAATGTAGATTGATATCGTTTGTGTTATTGTGTTCACCTATGTTGCAAATGAAAATCAGATAATGTTAATGACTACATACTGTAATGTCAAGAGGCTTTGTGAAGGCTTCGCAAATGTTCTCTAGTCACTGGGCAAAAGTCATGTCCTGTATCTGTCTCACTAAACTAATAATGCACAGATGACGGATACATCACATCTTCCTGGCTGATGTGGCATCACCCAGTGTTATTTCTGTTTGCTATAAGGGCTAGCCAGCACGGAGTGGCCTGGCAGAAATCAGACTCTGAAACATGGAGCGGTCACTTACTTCTTGGATGGTGCTCACACGATGCGCAGCATGCAAGCCTGTGTTGACTGGTTCACAGAAACTGCACTCCAGCACGAGAGGAATGCAAGGTGTGTGTGTGTGCGCGCGCGCGTGCACGTGTTGTTTTTACTCATTCAGCAACTTAATGAGTTTTCCCACATCAATTCAACATTGATTATAGTTCATTGTTAGTACGGACCTTACTTAAGTTTATATAAAAGCACCCTTCTTGCCAGGAATAAATTTTAAAAGTAAAATATCACAACTGTAACATGTCAGTATGAGGAAAACTTCAGAGGTAATGCTTGATGGGGATGAATACATTTGTTGTTAATTGTTATATCTTTGAATGAGATTTGAAAACAGAATGTCTGTGTTGCAGCGGCCCTGTTGCCAGAGTTTTACTGTTCAATGCCACAGGAGAGAGAGACTCAGCAGCCATGCTCAAGCTGCTGGTGGTGGGTACATCTGTCCTCTGCAGAGAAAATGTAGATTGTAGAGCTTCTTTCCTGTGTCAGTGTCACATGGTTTCAAGTAAATTGGATACACATGCGTCTTGCAGTTTAGAAAATCTAATCCTGATTGTCTTCCCATCTTCTCTTCCATCTTGATTCTTTTCAGCCATGTCAGTTTGACTTTGCCGTGTTCTGCCCAAACATCACTGAAGCCATCGCTTCCTGTAATGCAGGTAAAACACAAAATTTCCTCTGGGGATTAACAAAGTATTTCTGACTGAAGTCACAGAATCTTTACTGAACCATTGGTTAATTGTATTTTTCCCCACAATATCTACAAATGGTAAGAAAGTTTTTAGAATCACAACCAGTAATTTTAATTATTTTCACTGGCTTGATTAAGTATTTAGGACTCCCCCCTCATGTTGTTGTGAATTTAATGCTAGTGAAAGTGACATAAGTTCTCAGAAATTAAATTAAATTTTATTACAAATCAAAAACCTAAAGGTTTAAGTGATCAGATGCATGTTTCGGTCATATTGATGGGGAGAGGGAGGGATGGACTCAAGTGAAAAAGTTTAGATATTTTTTGAAGCTCCTCTAAAGGAATAGCTCAACAGTTTGTGAAACCTGGGTTTGGGTTTCCAGGAGGAGAAGCAGATTAATGCCTCTTACACTCTTTAGCTTAGCACCAAGATGGGATGAATCTATCTGTTCAAAAAGAAACTTGTCAACAGCTCTGAATCTCACTATGTTGTGGTGTCAGGAGTCTGAAGCACGAACAGCTCCAGCAGCATGTAGTTGTAGAGGGGGGGGTTTAGAACAGTAGAAAGGTGAATGAGATAATTGGCACCCAGTGGTTGTGGGACGCACCCAGTGGTTGTGGGACGCAACTTGATCCAGTCTGCGTCCTAAAGCATTTCTCTGATCTACACCCTTCACCCTAAAATAAATTCTGTCATTGATGTGGTTATACATGTATAGTGCAGTTAATAATGAAGGGGTCTTTTTTTTGTTTATGTTTATTTGATTTATTTATTTATTATATAAATGTGGTTTATATATATATATATATATATATATATATATATATAAATTCTTAGAAGGTTCTTACATTTTTTAAATACAAATCTTGGATCCTTCAATTCAACTCATGAAAAAAGGTGAGGAAATGGGGCTGTTGATATTTTAGTTTATATGAAAATAGTATAAAGTGTAGTCCTAAATCTATTTCTTGTCATTTACTCTTCTCTCAGACCAGCAGAACTTTAATGTGTCGGTGGAAAACATGGTGACTCGCTGCTTGGACAATGAGAGGAGCTGGCACCTCCATCACAGCAGGGGGGGCAACTCAGGTCCTCAACTGCTGATCCAGGACAGCCTGCCCCTGGGCCCTGAGAAGAAAGCAGACACCCTGGTCTTTCCCTCCATCCTCAGCGCCCTCCAGTGGATCACCCAGGGCCGGGATTCAGTGCTGGCGAACCCAGGCAAGGCAGTGTTCATGGTTAAACCCAGCATCATGGCCAAAGCTGCTCTGCTCTGCGACGCAGCTGAGATCCATGTCCTCATCACTGGAAGCCTGCACCTGGTGGGAGGTGCACTCAAACACCTCGACCCAGCCTCCTCTAAGTAAATAGGGCCATGTGATGGGAATTCAGACAGACACTGTTGAGTTGAATCTTCCTTCATGGAAGAAGATAAGGTCTGTATAGATAAGGGTTAGGAGTGATGCTAGGATAGTGAGTTCAGGTTCAACCTGAACAGATTCATGACACCCAGCAATTGTTATTGTCTGGGTAACCCTCTAGAGAGCAGTCCCAGGCCTCTGAACAGCCCTTGCCTCACACAAAGCCTTATTTTCTTCAGTGTGACCTGAAGCAGCACAACGTGTTTACATGAATTACAGGGTCACACAATATGAGCTGACTGAGCTGGAACTTTGTGTGCGTGTGTGTCTTTGCGTAAGTACGCGTGTGTGGATGAAGTAGAGTGATTTGATGGTCACCATCACTGTGTTTAACCCTGCAGATTAATAGCCACCAAAAAGTGCTACATGGACTACACACCTTTACATATGTGTTTGAAACTCTTTGACCTTCCACTTTTTTAAATCTTTGCATGTTTTGTATCTTAGCATTCAATGCATGTTTAAACTTTTCTTTGACAGCCTGCTTCACCCACATCAATTGTCCTGTGTTTTAGATGTAAATGTTGACGTCACATCCATGTAACTGACAAATCCAAATTGCAGGTGAAGGATTCACACTGGTTTCTGTAAGTGGACTTTACTTAAGATCGGCATCATTAACAGTTATGTCATAGTGAACACGAGGCAATAAAAATTACATTTAATGGACATTGTCTTTAAATCTTTCAGTGTTTTACAAAAATTGATCAGTTATCAATTTTGAGTTCAGCAGCACCTTCAGATTTCACAAGGTTATAACTTCATTTTCTCTATCATCATATGATATATTTAAAAAAACATGAACTAGTAATAAAGACCAACCAAGGACCTTTGACAGACCAGGACACCAGTCTTGGTAATCTGATTTGTTACAGCACTACAGGTTGCTGCTATAGAGTCCCAACTTCCAAAATTCCCCATTTGACTGAGACAGGATTAGGGGGAAAAAAAAACCAACCTCAGTGGGTTCATATGAGACTGGATTTGTAACAAAAGGTCTGTCAACACAGTTCTATTGAGAACAGTCTGCAGTTTAGAGGGGTCACTGAATGCAGAGCTTACTCTGATCAAATCTGATGTGCTAGTTTAGATCAAGTTTGATTCATCAAAGTTTATATAACATTAATGAAGATTGCATTTGAATCAATCCTTTACTAATGAGTTAAACTTTCTAAAAATTCTATCTTTTATTGTTCTCTCTTTCAAAGACTGGCATAAATATGTCTTTTAAACTGTCCATTTCTCAATCATGGGGTAGCCTCACTCCAATGCATCCCCAGCTTTAAGGTCCATTATCCTCTAAATGGGACCCACATTTAAGTCATGAACACCATGCTATATTGGAGACTTGACACTAGAGACTGACACCGTAAACCCATTAAGAAAACCTTTACTAAGCTGATAAAGTCAAGTGAGAAGCGGGGCCATTATAACATAGACTAATATACACTCACCGGCCACTTTATTAAGTACACTTGTTTACTTGCTTGTTAACACAAATAGCTAATCAGCCAATCTCATGGCCACAACTCAATGCATTTAGGCATGGAGACGTGTTCAAAACAATGTGCCGAAGTTCAAACCAGGCATCAGAATGGGGATAAAAGGGGATTTAAGTGACTTTGAATGTGGCATGGTTGTTGGTGCCAAACAGGCTGGTCTGAGCATTTCAGAAACTGCTGATCTACTGGGATTTTTATAAACAACCATCTCTAGGGTTTACAGAGAATGGTCTGAAAAGGAGAAAATATCCAGTGAGCGGCTGTTGTGTGTGCAGAAAATGCCTTGTTGATGTGAGAGGTCAGAGGAGAATGGGCAGACTGGTTCAAGATGACTCAACTAACTACTCAGAACCAAGGAAACACACAACACTTCCATCATTGAAGAAGGCTACAGCAGAAGACCACACCGGGTGCCAGTCCTGTCAGCTAAGAACAGGAAAGTGAGGCTACATTTTGGACAAGCTCAGCAAAATTGGACAATTGAATCGCTGCGGGCTCAAGCCAGCAGCACCAACATTTTCAGTGCGTCCGTGCCATGGAATTTACGTAAATTCAATACCGAGCGAGATTACTTCCGGTTCTCAAAGTAAGATGTTGGTAATACAAAGGCAATCAGTCAAGCTCACCCATTCATTCTAATGACTAAAATACAATTTTTAATGTGCCGTAATATCACTTTGGTCCATAAGTTCTCACAATGGTTGGTACAGTTGACCTCAGGACCATCCTGACTGCTACCTCACTCAGTATCAAACATTTTTACTGTATAATTTTGGAGGGAAAAAATACATTATTATTATTAATTATTTTTTTTAGATAAATTAATAAATAAATTTTTCTATACACTTTTTTTATTTTGTATTTAATTTTGAATTAATTCTTATTTCATGAGTTCATAACAATCACTGTATAAGTGCATTTGTGAATGATATTTTCCAAGAAAATTGCACATCCATCGGAAAATTGGGTTCAAGAGCTGGGTTGCTGGACTGAAAGAACTGAAAGCCTTGAAGAAACAGCACAAGGCAGCAAGTGAAGAAGAGTGTGTACCACTGGCAGAGCTCCATCTGATTATCAGGAAAAGCTCCCAATCCTGCACAGAGCAGAACAACACAGGAAAACACCTGAAAGAAGTTCAGGAGGTGGTGAGGAAAGCAAGGTCCAGGTCAGCACCAGGACCAAGCGGAACATCTTATAAGGTCTATAAACACTGTCCCAAGATCTTGAGCGTCATCTGGAGAAGGGGAAAAGCAGCACAGCAGTGGTTGCAGAGGGTGTGTGGATCTCTATAGAATGTTGAAGGGAAGATCTTCTTCAGCATTGTAGCTAAGCGACTGGCTAATTTCTTCCTCAAGAATGGATACATCAACACCTCCATGCAGAAAGGTGGCATCCCCGGGGTACCAGAGTGCTTAGAGCATGCTGGCGTGGTCACTTAGCTCCTCAGAGAAGCAAGGGAGAACAAGGGTGATCTGGTGGTGCTGTGGCTAGACCTGGCCAATGCCTACATCTTAATGCCCCACAAGATTGTCTTTGAAACCCTGGAGAGGCACCATGTTCCAGCTGCAGTAAGAGATCTCATCCTGGATTACTACGGTGACTTCAGCCTGAGGGTCTCAGCTGGGTCACACATGTGCCACATCTGAGTGGCACAGAATGGAGATGGGAATTAACACAGACTGCACTATCTTAGTGATCCTGTCAGCTCTGGCAATGGACATGTTGGTGAAATCTGCAGAACCAGACTATAGAGGTACCAAATCTAAATCTGGGATCCGCCAACCGACCTGACATTGACTACCAAGTCAGTGCCTGGAGGCAGATGGATCTTAACGGGGTTGGAGGCAAATTGGATGGGCCAGGATGTCATTCAAGCTATTAAAATCAAGATCCTTGGTCTTGAAAAAGGGCAGAGTGACAGATAAGTTTTGCTTCTCTATTGCAGGAACACTGGTCCCTACCATCTCTGAGAAGCCAATATCCGATATCCTTTGAGGAAGAGTTCAAGGTCTTGTGTGCAAGGGAGGCATTGCAATTCCACAAGTCAGCACACCCAAAAGCATCAGCAGCAGGAGTAGCAGTTAAGACTGGCAGGAAATGGAGAGCAGATACAGCAGTGGCGCAGGCAGAGTCTGGACTGCGCCACAGAGTCCTCTTGGGAACCAACCATCCCATCCCTTCGTTTTTGATAAGGCGCGGGAACAGGAGCGGAGGCAACTAGTCCAGAATGAGGTGAGAGTAGTGGTGGAGGAGGAAAGATCCAGCAGAGCAGTGGGAATAAGGCAGCAAGGTGCCTGGACGAGATGGGAGCAAGTTGCGGAGAGGAAGAGCTTGTGGACTGAGCTCTGGTGGGCAGAGCCACAGCACATCAAGTTCTTGGTCCAGGCTGTCTACGATGTACTTCTCAGCCCTTCCAACCTGCACTGCTGGGGTTTGGTCGATACACCAGCATGCCCCCTTTGCCAGGGAAAGAGGACGCTCGAACACATACTTAGTTGCATTAGCAGCTGTTGGAGGGCAAAAGTCATGAAGAAGGCCATGGCTGGAGAGAAGCCAAGAACAACACAGAGAGCAAAATCAGGGCTTCTCAACTCTGCACAGGACTGGCAGTTCAGTGGACTTGGGCAGCCAACTCAAGTTCCCCCAGCATGTTGCGAAGACCACCCTCAGACATGACATCATTCTGGTGCCAGAGGCAACAAAGAATGCTGTCATACTAGAGCTCACGGTGCCGTCGGAAGAACGTATGGAGGAGGCCTTTGAGCGGAAGAGGGAAAAATATGACGACCTGGTCAGGGACTGCCAAAGACAAGGCTGGAAGGCTAGGTGCCTGCCAGCCAAAAGGATAAGCATGTTTTACAAGTGATGACAAAATTTTGATCTGGAGACTAAACAAATACAGATGAATAGTCATCAAAGGGTGGTGGTACAAAATGTTAGTGATTACCATGAATAATGCAAAAACAATGGCCATGCCAACCTTGTAATTTCATGTCATTTACATACATTACATATTGGTTTACACTGTGTGAATGCATCTTCACACAGTGAAATATCATCTGGGACATGACCTAAATACCCGGGGGTTTATTCTTGCATGCTTTTTACAGATTCAGTTTGACACCTGTTGCCGGTGGTTCCATGTGGAGTGCCTTAACATGGACTCTGCAACACCTCAGCAGGCAAAGACTAGTGACTGGAATTGTCCTATTTGCCAACAATAAAACCATTGTCAGAACTTATGGGCCAAAGTGTTGTTATTGTATAGTAAAGATGGAACATTAGGCTTTTTCAGTGTAACACACAAAAAAAAAAAGACAAATTCAAGGCCTAATTTCTCCAAAATGATACAGTAAAAATGTTTGATACTGAGTGAGGTAGCAGTCAGGATGGTCCTGAGGTCAACTGTACCAACCATTGTGAGAACTTATGGACCAAAGTGATATTACGGCACATTAAAAATTGTATTTTAGTCATTAGAATGAATGGGTGAGCTTGACTGATTGCCTTTGTATTACCGACGTCTTATTTGAAAACCGGAAGTACTCTCGCTCGGTATTGAATTCCCGTAAGTTCCATGGCACGGGCGCACTGAAAATGTTGGTGCTGCTGGCTTGAGCCCGCAGTGATACAAGTCAGGATGGATCCATGCTTTCATGTTGTTTACACCAAATTCTGACCTACTAAAAATGTTGACGAATGTCGGCTCACACTTGGCTCACCCATCTTATGATGAATACTTGCAAAAGGACAATACACCACGTTACAAAGTTCACACCCTCTATAACTGCTTGCTGGAACATGACAATGATTTCACTGATCTCAAATCAATAGAGCACCTTTCTTGGAGGAGAAAAAATTAGTTTGGCATATAGCCACCGTATACTGAACGCTAAAATATGCAAAGCAGCCATTTATGTTTGTTTTGGAAGCAGTAATTTCAGAGTTTGACAACTTGGAGCTCATTTTTCCTCAAGTTGTTTGGATTGCAGCATCACCTGCTGGTTCTCCCCTACTTCTGATTGGCTAGTGATGTTAGTTTGGTGTTTCATTCTATTAGGGGAACTTAGTTGACTTCTCCAACCTGACAATATCCATCAATATCCAGCATAAACAGGGTTGGCTTTTAATGTTATTTTTTTACTTGCAGTCCAATGACACTCGCCAGAGATCCAGCACGGTGCTGGAATACAAGCCCTGTGCCCCTTTGCTCCATAAACGATCAAACAAAAGTACACATTTGTCTTCATTTATTTTATTCATTTGCACCAATTAACAGCATATAAATACGGAGTGAGTACAGAGGTACAAGGGTGAGAGAGAACACAACAAGCTGTGAAACACACTGAATAGCAACAATGGCCAGTGATGATTTTTTCTGTTGTGTCTATGAATGTTGGATACGTATTACTTTGGTTGAAGCAGAGACAATACAATTTCAGTGAAAGGCACATTAGTGGAGAAAGGACCTGAAGCAGTTAGTGGTGTCATGTTGGCTCTAATATATAAAACAATAAAAACAAACAAAAAAAAAATAAAATACAGACAACAGACATGGATGTGACCATCAGTAACTCAAGTCCATTCAAATATTTAATTTTCAAAGTATATACATGACATGAGTATTGGAAGGTTGATACAGGACAAGGCTCAGTCCCTGAAAATCCAGCTACAGAGCTTTTGTATAGGTAACCTTTCACTCACAGCAGCTTGATTGCTCATGCATAAATAGAGAGGAAACAGGTTGGCCGGGTGGGAGCTTCTAGCTGTGGAAGAGACGAATGCGCTGGGAGATGTTGCTGCGACACAGTGGGCAGGTCAGCAGAGCATTGCTGCACACCTGGCAGCAACACACGTGACCACAGGGCAGGAAGATGACCTGCGACTTGAGAGAGAGAGGGGATCAATAGCCAGCATGTCCTCTTCAGGAACAAGGATACATTCCTGTGTTTGCTGCATACTTAATCAGACTAAACTGCTAAGCTGCTTTCTACTTCTGATCTTTTTCTGGGCCACAGGGGGTGCTGGAGCCAATCCCAGCCAACATTGCCTGGACAGGTCACCAGTCCATCGCAGGGCCAGCATATAGAGACAGACAAGGACGAACAACCACTCATACTCAGACCTACGGACTATTTAGAGTCAAATATTAAGCTAGACATGCATGTCTTTGGACGGTGGGAGGAAACCCATGCAAGCACGGTGAGAACATACAAACTCCACTGAGAAAGGCCCCAGGCACAATTCTAATGAGAACAATCTGCATGTTCCATATCTGAACCATAAAGTCTCAATATTTTCTCTGTGTCTGTGTGGAGGCTGACTGTTGACCTGTCCATGGTGTGTGTAAGACTGACGCCTGTAGAGACACCATTCCACACAGCCCATACAGGTAAAAGCTCATCTCCTCTGTGCAGCCAACAGTTAGTTATCCACTAATAGCCTGCATATGAGGCGTTTAGGGGACTTATGTAAACTGTAATCACAGTTGCTGTCCACCCAGGAATCCAGAGTTGCTCAGTTAATTATAAATAGTGGTCTGGTCCTCAGTCCCAGATCAGCATCCAGGATCTGAGTTCATACACAGTCTGCTAACCCTAGTCTCGAGATTTAGAGACAAGGAATTCAGTTAGTAAAACACGTCATTTATACAATCTGCTCGTCAGTCAGAGGGACAGATGGCCAGTCAGACACTAAGTCAGTCAGTGAGACAAAGTCAGAAAGGTGGAGAGTTTGGACATCTACTATTAGTGCTGCTTAAAATGCATCTGACACTGAATGGTCTTCTTACCCCGGTTTCCATGCAGACAACACACTCAGAGTTCCCTGGTCCCTCCACAGGGCTAGGGGCTGAAGGTGTGACAGGGGTCCCTGGGGTGAGCGGAGGGCTCGGCATCTGGATGGTTGATGTACTGGGAAGAGATGTAGGAGAGGAAGGGGGTGGAGCCGTGGGAGTGAGTTCTGATACCTTCTCCCAGTGGAAGGCCTCACATGCTCCTTGTGAGGAACAGCGCCAGTGCACAGAGAGATAGATAAGCGGGCGATGAGTTCTGACTGGCTGATACATCATCAGGTCAATAGCAGGTTAATCATCATCAACATTTATAACAAAGCAGGATAGAAAATATAGAATGGATGATGAGAAAGGAAAGTTTTGATAATGTGAGGTGACTTTTGTGTACTCTGGCACTATGACTACTCCGTCACTAATGCCAGTGATGGCTGTATTTGAAGAACGTCTTCTGACTATGTTAGCACATTAATTAGCCCTTAGTTTATCTCTTTCATGACTCCTTGAGCTGTGAGCTGCTGACAGATGTGAGTGTACGTGGTTCTGGTTCCACCTGTGAGCATGCACAGCTAATAGTGTGTTTAACGTTACAGGATTGTGTCAGGTACCTTGTGGTTGGTGTTGCTGAGCCCAGGTCAGCAGAGCTTTCTGGATCCCCACTTCATTAATTCCCAGCTGAGAACACACCAATGAAGTTCCTGTTAATTATTCTGCTCATAGGTGCTCATAGGTGCTCACAACACTCATCTTAGCACCTTGTGTCAGTCAAACTCAACAAACAGGCAGGAAAGGAAGAACACAGTAGAGTGATGTAACAGTGTGAAAGAGTGAATTCCAAAGAGTGCTGCATAAATAGTGGCATTAATAAGCACAGAGCCTGACATGCATGTGAGTGGGCCTGAATGTGAGTGATGGACCTCTGCAGCCTGAAGATAGATATCTCTGTTAACATCTCAGGCTATTCATATGGTGGCCCCCGAAGGCTCAATATAGGGCAGCTCAGAACACATTTAAACAGACAAAACACACTCTCTGCAATAATTCTTTACATCTGATTTGGTCTGACAGAAACATATAGGTCAGTGTTGCACATGGACCTTCCTGAGGTCGGAGGAGCTCATGTAGCGAAGGGCCTCAGCTGTCACTCGATGATGAGCCAGGATGGGCAGGTAATGTTGAGCTGACAGTTTAGACAGCAGGCTGACTAAATCCCCCTCAATGCCTGCCTCCTATGATGACATCACAGTTTGAAAAGTTAGACTAAACCTCCAGTGTGTGTGTTTGTGCCTATGTGTCCTGTTCTGCTCAGTACCTGCACATGCAGTGACACTGGCTTGGCATCCAGCAGCCTCTGATACTGGATCATCCAGTAATTCTGCTGATTGGACTCAGACTTCAGCTCAATCTCAGCCTGGAAAACACACAGGCAGAGACACAAATGAGACGAACGGGTCAGTCCATTGACAGAGCTGTGTGTGCCAATGTAAAAATGAGAGAATGGTAGCCAACTGATAAGGTGATGGAGGAAAGCGTGATGTAATGATGCTTTCCAAACTGCTGACCTGCTGAAGCTGCTGTCAACAAGCCACGGTGACTCACTGACAAAGAGTATATGAGACCAAGCAACAGGAAGGCCTGAGACCACTTCTAGTTCTGTGTCTCCCAAACCAATGGGCAACACTTGGACTGAGCACACATTGAGATGTTCATTTATCACAAGGGAGGAGCATTTCCTCCATCATGTATTTAATGCCAGGCTCACACAGGATCATATTCTAGCACTTTCCTGGAGTCACCTCCATTTTCATTAGCATCCCAGTTTGCTGAAGGAAGAGACAGTTCGTTTGAAACTAACATGAATTTATCTCAGTATTGAGAATAAAAAAGCAAAGCTGAAACACTGGATAATTTTCTCATGTTTTAAACAGCTAAGGCAACATTGCTATGAGCAGATCACTCACCAGGATCTGCTGCAACTCCTGCTCCCGCTGGTCCCTCTGCTTCAGAAGCTGCTGCAAAAAATCACTTAAGGCTGTGCGCTGCTCCACGAGAGCCTCCTGCACATGTCACACAAGGCAGAGTCACAACATGCACTCATTAGAAAATACTGTCTCACACACACCAGCCTGCCTCCGAGCTGAGTCATTTCTTTATAATAACTCAATAAGTAAAGCAGGACACATTTCTTTATGTCTGTTGCTGACATGAAGCAATGACAGGGATATAACCAAAATAGATTTTATGGTATTAAAGAGGAAAAAAAAAGGTAAATGTGCAAATGAGGAAGGCAAAGGGAGAAGGTGGCAGCACCAACCTGCAGGTTCTCAGCGTTAAGATTGCGCCTTTTAATCTCCAGTTTAGTCAGCTGCATTAATTCACCCTCTATGAGCTTGATCTGGGGACAGTGCAGAAGCAAACATGAAGGTAGCAGGGAGGAAGATGCTGCTGATGAACATCGGATAAAAACACGGATCATGATCTTTCTGGGTGTGATATTATTATTATCTATCTTTTCTTTCTGTCTCTTCACAGTTCAAATAAGAAGGAAACAACTAAATCTCTCAGACCCTCCACAGCGGTGGGGTGATGGAGAGTTAGATAAGGTTCTCTGTTGTCTTTTTTTCCTACTGTGGATGTACTCAGTAAGTTCATATTCATAGGGGCTTAATCTTTTTCATCTATGTATTAGTGCTGAACTTTTCTGTATTTAATACATTTTCTGTAAACATTTTAAAATTCAATAAAATAACACTTGACATGAACCAATATTGTGAAATTCTGTTGATTGGGTTTTGAGGCGCAGGTTTCAGATACCTATGGTGTCCCCTGTAGGTCATGAGTTATGGACAATTTTTAGGTTTATGTTTATGTTTTTGACTGATATTGGTCATGTGTATCTCTCGATGGCTGAATAACAATCATTGTTGATACAGTGAAAATCTCAAAGTGATTTTGATTTTACTGTTTTTTAGATGATAAAAATCACTTCAAAACATGGCCTTAATATTGTCAAATATTGAGCCATCATGAAGCTGATTGGTATTAGTGAGATCAAACTATGCAGCAGCTGTGTTCACTAAAGTTCCAAAAAGCCGCTTGTGATCATAGGAGGCAACTAGGAGGCAAATTCCTGAAATCCCTGGTTGCATAGAATCCCAAGATGACAAGTGTGAGAGCTGCTGATGTATGGATGCAACGTCTGCTGGAACCACAAATAAATTATGCTAACTACACACTTTTCACATTATTATTAGTTTGTCAATGTGTAAAGAGTAATGTAACAAAAGACACACAGAAACATAAAGTAGAATATGAAATATGATGTTGAACAAAAGCTAAACGAGGATGTCTTGCAAACTAGGAGAGTATGTTAATGTTGTTTAGCTAGCATTTGACGGAGCTCAGACAGGACCTCCTCCCCTCTCCACAGACCTGGTTACGGATGTAGCCATGCACAGCGTCCTTTTGGAGCTGCAGAACCTGGAATGCTGCTTTCTGCATCTCCTCCTGCAAGGAACAGGCAGACAGGTGACTGGGCCTCATGCTGAATCCAGGTGAGAGCTTTTCACCCAGAGACACACTTCGGCGCCACTTACCTCCTGCAGGATTTGGGCTATGGCTTTAGATTTGTCCAAAGCTTGGAGGGACAGCATGCTATCAAACTTCCTGTCCAAATTCTCTTTACTGTTACAGAAGGAAGAAGAAGAGCCCCATGTTACTCAAAACATTGATTTGGAGTGTGTGTGTGTGTGTGTGTGTGTGTGTAACCTTCTGTAGGCCTCAGACACTAGGCTCTGTCTGCGATAGTCACTGGCTTCCTGGAGAAGACTCATAGCACAACTGTCTGACAGCATCTTCTGCATGGCCGCTGTGAATACACAGTGGGACAGATTTCTGATCAATGATGTGCCTGAAAGATTTTAATACATATCTTTCGTAGATGTAATGACGTCTCTATGTTTGGCTTCCCTGTGTTCACAGTTTTTTTTCTCCGATTTGCCTGTGTTTTGGATTTTGAGTTTTCATCCCTGCCCCCTTTTTTCTTGCATTTGTCTGGATCCTCACTCTATGAATCCAACAATGTTATACAATTAAGAGAATCTGTATCATTAATAATAATAACCATAACAACATCAACAACAACAACCATAGTAATAATTAATAAAGGAGGTTTTTACACAGTGTCAAGTGTGACGTTACCCATCGGTTTGCGAGCTGCTGTTTTGAGGCCTCAAGTTTGTAATTTGATCATTAGCCATCTTGTTTTTTAAAACCACAAGAATGAGAAGCTGAAGAGGACTGAAGCAAGGATCTGACCTCCTCTCAAACATTAGGGTTAGGCTAACCCTTTTCAAACATTACAAAGTTCTCTGATAAGTGAACATCACAAATGTTTTTATGCATTTGTTAATAGTGGGTTTAGCTCATCCAACTGAATGTGTCAAGTGTTGGCAGAAATCAAACACAAAAAGAAGAAGATATCTCTGCCAAAAGGCTAAATTAAGGTCTCCAGCCACGTAGCTCACCTGCCACCTCCCGTTTCCTCAGTGAGTTGGTCTCTTCCTGTGTGATAGCAGTCAAATGCTCCAATCGGATCCTGTGCAGAAGTCAACAACATTTTAATAGTCACTGCTGTCTGACTTTTCTGTAACTTAAGTCTAACCTTAGAAATACAGACATCAAGTCTATATAAAGTTACAGAGTGCAGTGTTTGAACATCCGCTATCTACAGTGCTGATACCGCAGTAGGTGTCAGCTGGGGTACATCCTGGACAGGTCACCAGCCTACAGTATTGCAGGGTCGACATATGGAGACTAATTGCTGTGCCCCCCAAACTCAGACACCAGTATCAGAAAATACACAGATAGGGCTCCCTGAGGCGCCATTGGACCAGGTCATTACAAGCCCTGTGGCTACTCTAGCAGCTCAGTAAGGCTATAATACACTTCACCCAGTCTCACACTGCCTCAGTAGAGAGTTGGTTGTTCCAAAGTAGGGGAAAGATCAACTGGTACCAATCCAAATGTGGCCTTAAAAGGGATTAAAATAATTTGAAATCAATCCTTAAATAAATTGGCAGCCAGTGGGGTTAGAAGAAGCCTCTCCAAAAGACATGACGATGATAAGACTGATGCTCCATTCGACCCGTTCAGTTGAGCCACAGTATATATTTTTGACCAGGACATATCCTTTGTCCTTCACATAAAACAAGTTAGTCGGGCAGCTTTCTTCCACCTGAGAAACATTAGGAAAATCAGAAACATCCTTTCTCAGGATGATGCAGAAAAACTAGTCCATGCATTTGTAACTTCTAGGCTGGACTACTGTAACTCATTACTATTTGGATGTCCAAACAAATCTCTAAAAGGCCTTCAGTTAATTCAGAACGCTGCTGCACGAATATTAACAGGAACTAGGAAAAGAGATCATATCTCTCCTGTGTTAGCTGCTCTTCATTGGCTGCCAGTAAAATAGAATTCAAAATCCTTCTTTTAACATATAAAGCTCTCAATGGCCAAGCTCCATCATATCTCAGAGAGCTCATAGTTCCTTACTGTCCTAGCAGGCCACTCTGCTCTCTAGATGGAGGTTTCCTTGTGGTTCCTAAAGTCTCCAAGAATAAATCTGGAGGCAGATCGTTCAGTTATCAGGCTCCTCTTCTATGGAACCAACTTCCAGTATCGGTCCGGGGGGCGGACTCTAATTTTCAAGACCCTAACCCTAACCCTTTAAAAACTACACCTGGTCGTTAATAATGGTCCACTAGTACTTTATGAATTTTTGATCACTGTTTGCTGTGTCACAGCTTCTCCTCTGCAGTTTCTATTATCCTCCTCTGGAAAGCACTTTGTGCATCTGACAAGGAAAGTGCTCTATAAGTAGGCTCAGTCTGATAAGTGGAAAACAACCACATGATTGCAGCCAATTGTTTTTCTGTCTGATGTGATAGATTTGGGTGTAATGGATCAGTTATATACCCACTCACCGATCTTCCTCCATGGCCTGAAGAAACTCAGTGCTCTTCTTCTGCCTGGAAAGATAGAAGTATATCACAGTTAAAAGAGTTGCATCTGATATACAGAGTTGACCGTGAGCCACAGATCCACACAGGTGGATCTCTTTCAATAAAACACAGTCTGTTCCTGGAGGTCCTACCGGCTGCTGTTCCTCAGCATATTGCTGACGCGGTTGCTGATGCTTTCCTCAGCTTGTCTGACTCTCTCCAGCATCAGCATCCTCTCTGCCTCTTGAGCCCTCTGCTGTTGACTGACCCCCTGCTCCAGACGCTCCTGCTCCTACAGGTCACACAGGATTCACTTAAGTCAGCAACAAACATACAGGGGAAAAAAATAAATCAGCAATTGGTTGCAGCCTGTGGTTTCTGGAGATTACCTTATTTAGAATGAAAAACTGTACCATAAACTCCATAGTGACAAGAGGTTTTTATAGATGGCACTTTGAAGGACAGTTGTGTTCAGAAGAGCTACTATCCATGAAACTCCCTCCCCACAGTGAGTCTTGACAATCTTAACAACAACAATGTGCCACCCAGGAGTTATAATGATCCAGTTAACTGGAAGCCATATTATCTAAATGATATATGTTGATATTTTCCGCTTCCTGTGCTCCAAATGTTCACCAATTTCCTCAAAGCAGTGCTTCATATGTGGTCACCAAAATAAAACTAATACACCAAGTTAATGCAAAATATTAATTTGTTAATGATGACTGGAGTTGTCATAATTCAGCCAAATCTCAGGCTGAACAGAGGCCTGAGATTTGGCATACGAAGGATCTGTGTTGGCATGGGACACTGGTTTAGTGTCGTATCTTGAGGGAGGGATGATAGCTTACAGATCAGCAACAACAAACAGAAACAAGCTCTGTAAGTTCACTGACTGAGAGTCACTCAGGTCAAAGAAAATAATCCAACACTGACAGGTAAAACAAAGACCAGGAAGGAGTGAGCATGTGGTGTACCTGTCGCACGGAGTTGAGGATGCCCTCTTTGCGGGAGTTGTTGCTGAGTAAGAGCTGGGTATGCTCTCTTTGCTTTTCTTCCAGGTGCCGCTCAAAGGCCAGTTTCTCCTCCTGTTTCTGTTCCTGAAGGACAGAGCAGGATAGACAAGTGTCTTTATACTGCACATAGGTGTGCATCTACCTCTAAAAACACTGACCTTTGTAGCTTTGGTACAATCCCGCAGTGCAGCTAAAGCCTCAACAAGCAACACAAACATCACAGGCATGCACAACATCGATGACTCAGTCTCGCCTGAAAATCAACATCCTTCTAATGCCAAACTGAGAGAAAGAAGAGCAGCGAGAGTTTGAAGTCTTTATCTAGCACCTATATCCATCTGCTGCTTGCTGGAGATAAATAGTATAGATAATAGAAAGTATTCTGACTGTTTCACTGCAGGCAGGTATCCTCTCTCTAAAAATAAGAGATTCACAAACCTAAACCCCCACATCTGGAGGGGAAACTGACAGCTGTGTCTGTGCACTCACTCACCTTTCTCCTGGTGTAGTCACTGAACTTGGTCTGGAACAGATAGTGGGGACATATTAAATAAGTGTGTGCCAAGAGAAAGCTCCACATCTCGACAGTCCTGTGTGTCAGTCACCTGCCAAGCCTCCTCCAAGCCATCCCAGCAGTCACAGCTCTGTTTGCCGCAGTCATTCTCCAGAACTGGCAGGAGATACTGTGATGGGGAGCAGTACTCCTCCCCCAATTCTGAAAAACACATCAACAAAGAAATACACTATCAGTCCGTGAACAAGAACTGAAATCCCACTGACTAGAGCTTTCATCCAATTTGAAAAGCAGGTTGGCCTAGTCACCCTGATTTCAGCCATAATTCTTCTTGGTGTGGTGCTCATGTCTAGTGTGTGTTGGAAGTCTCTTACTTGTTAAAATGGTATTAAACAAATAAGGATATAAAGCACAGGCTGATCCTTTAACATTCAACAGCTGCACAACATTCACCATTTAGGGCCTTTTCAGATACTCATTACAGCCTGCACTGATTTGATCACAGGAACATCAAAGTTTAATGGTCACATGACCTCCAGAGTTAAAACAATAGAAAGATTTAATATCAGGATTAAAATGACCAAAGTGATTGCGGTACAGGTTGACCTGATGCAGTTCATTCTGTTAACAAGAGCCAAGTAAATGTATGAATGACTTTCAACACAGACATTGTAAAACTACCTTTCACCTGTCAGCGCTCCTTAATCAGAAACCTGACAACACTCAGCTCACATGACAGGGTGATATCTATATACACACAAACATTTTGATTTTACTGATGTCCCTCATCTGGATAAGTACATGCAGCATAATGTAAATATATAGAAGCTGCTGGACAGACGGACAGCTCACAGCTCACAGAGGACTTTGAGTGTGTGTGCAGGGGGGGCACAGTAAGTAGGTTACAGCAAGTAACACAAAGTGAGCACTCACCGCTGCACAGGAAGCGTTGGATGCTCTCTGTGCCCTCAGTGCATACATGAGCAGGTGGGTAGGTCATCATGGCTGCATCAAGGGTAAAGCTCTGTTCACAGCACACATACATTTTATACAGAGTTTTACCAAGAGTTTGGTCTAGACCTGCTCTAAATATCAAGTGCCTTGAGGTAACTTTGTTATGATATGGCGCAATACAAATAAATCTGATTTGATTTGATATGATTTGACATTCACACAGGGTTTGTGCTACAGTGTAACCAAATCAACGTTTTGGTTTTCCCAAGAATGTATAACACACCTCCAGGGTGCGGATGTAGGCCAGAGATTGGGGCAGCTTGGTGATTTTGTTATCGCTCAGGTCCAGAGTGCGAAGGCTGCTCAAAGAGCCCACTGATGTGGGCAACTCGCTGAGACAGTTTCCTGTTGCAAACACAGTTATGGGGGCATTACATTACCAGGCTCATCTGACTTGCACATGTCAGTAATGCATAAGCAGTTAGTGGCCCACCCTTCAAATTGAGTGTCTGCAGAAACCGCAGATTACCAAAGGAGTCTGGAAGGGACTTCAAACAGTTCCTCTCCACATTCAGAATCTGACAGGACAAATTGATGCAAACAGATAATGAGCAGGTTTCACTCACACTCCCTCTGCACATAATAGTTCATAATTGTTTACCTGCAGAGACACAAGCTTGCCAATGTCTTCTGGGAGTGCACATAGCATATTGTCATGCAGATCCAATACCTGAGGGTCAAAAGTAAGGCTTCTATCAGATCCACTGTATATCACAGTCTTTTGACAAAACATCAAACGTGTTTATATTATCAAATTGGTTGTTTGCTGATAGATTGACTATAAAGCAGGAGGACTTGCGCTATGTCACTTCGAGGTTAGAGGTAGATTTTTAAAAATTATACAACATGTTTTTATTTCTCACCATGCTGATGCATTACATCACCTTTAAAGTGGCCAGAGCACTGATGTCACATCCTTTAGGCACCAGTGACCTCAGCTTATTGTTGTGGAGGATAAAGACCTGAAAGACAGCACACGTCTCTCTGCTGAGTGTTCATCCAGGGTCATACATTTCTTATATACATACATTGCACTAGAAATAAATTTCCTGTAACTCCACAATTCACTCTTACCTTCTTCTGTAGCACCTTGCAAATGGAAAAGGCACTTGAGGGAACCTGTGGCAGAACAGACCAAAGACAACACCATCTGTAGTTTGACCAAACCAATAAACGCTCACTTTTGCAGACAGAGCAGAAATGCATAATGGTGAATGTAAAATGTAAGTAAATAGAACCATCAAATAAGTCAAGATGGTGGATGAGGGGTGGATGTAGGCAGAGTGAGGGTGATCTGCTAAGTAAATGGGTGTCTCTCCCACAGGTGAAATGTTGTCTTAAGGATAATAACTCCACCATGGAGAGAAAGTGAGAAATTTTGACAAAAAAGGCTGAGAGAGAGTAAAAAAGGGAATAGAAAATAAACAGAAAGCACACACATAAGCGTGTGGGAATTGTGTGAATTGACAGAGGATAAAAGGTGGAACTGAAACTTGACATTTGCTCATGTGACAGTGGAAAATGCAAGAGAAACAAGTAACAAGTGTGAGTAATAAAATGAATGATGTAAAGTGATGCTCCCCAGCACAATGGAGTCTGTATTTGCAACTGTGACAGCAGTCCTAAATAAACAGCCATGTTAACACAACATTCTCATGAATGTGATTCATAAGACTGTCAGGCTGCTCTTAGTTAAAATTATGGACTTTAGACCACTAGTCAGTAACACAACTCCCAACAGTGACAGACTCACCTCTGAGAGCTCACAAGTTGAGATGTCCAGGATGTCATCAGCACCCGCCTCCTTAGACTGCGGGACAAGGGTGAGGAGTTATTGTTTGAGATAGATACTTTTGACTATGTGAGGCAGTGCCAGGAGGTTGACTGACACGTGTTGTTCTTACCCAACACAGCTGATATTCAAGTCTTTTTTGCGATTCATCACTGGGTTTCTTCTTCCTGAAGAACAGAGGCATTTTGTCCTGCTGGGTATTGATGTCCTTCCACAACTCTCCAGGGAACTGCGGGACAAGCTAGAAAACGTTGACACCGTTGGCCCACTGAGGAGTACCGCATTTGTGATATTAATGCCTGAAGATCAAACAAATGTCTGGCTCTTCCGCTGCTAAACAATACTTAACCAACTGGTTGCTTATTTGATATGCTCTTTGCTGTTTTAGACAGGTGAGCAGTGGTTGCATCACAGCTTACAGTAGTAGAAAGTTGAAGTCTGGAAACCCAAGAAAGGCTTAGAAAACAGCCTGGGGAGTCTGGGGATGATTAGACTACTGCAGGTTGTGGTCAATCCTCTGATTCGCTGGAAGTGAGGAAACACTGCCCGGTTGCTCGAACTGTAACACAATCCCCGACTTGTTTCCCTGTTGCTGCTTTGCGTCGACGCCACCGTAGTGTTGATGAGTGCATCATTAGTGACACTGCACAGGAGTGGACAGCAGAGGCCCTTCAGGGCCCCTTTACGCAGGAAATCCTCCACATGTTCACTCCCTAAGAACCCATCCCTGTGCTACACTGACTAACCTCACTGAGCTGCAGCACGATGAGGTCTGTATTTAATGACAGGGATGACACCATTAGCTTCCGTCAGCTACCATCATCAGGTGCCTGATACCTTCAGCTTACGTGAGCTGACAATGGCGGCCCGTAAACACTGCAATACACCTGAAAAAAACTCGGCCTCCAGGCAAAATGTCAGGTTAACCCAAAGAGAGGCTTCATACTCACGGTGGTGTGATGTGTCCCTGCTCCTCTGTAGGATCAGTCTGGGAGCTGTGCACCTCCGAGCTTCGCTAACGAATGTCGGCTGGATAGTTAGTCCGCTAAGGTATCGTCAGGGTCACATCCACTTTTCATAGCATCCGCTTCGTGAGTATACAGCTGATCACTGTTATTTATTATTCTAGGACTCCGCCACCTTTCCCTCTTCTTCTTCTCTTCAATTTTCGGCAGACTATACACTGTAAAGCCTGACGCTGCCCCCCCACGGACAAAGGTTTGCTACTACATACGCATACATATGCACACGCAGTGCTGGAGTCAAATTACAGATCCACCTGGTCATATGTTACTCCAATAAAAGTGAAGGTCACTAAGGTAAAGTACTGGAGTACTTGCTTTTAGAAAATAATTAAGTTTTTAAAACAACTTTTCATTGCAGTGCAGTGTGTCCTGAAACAGAACAGCCAAAGAAAGTCTAAAATAATGCAGTGAATGAACTGATTTGAACAGGTAATTATTGAATAAGAAGCAAATCATATAGAAACAAACTAAAACTGAAAAAATAACCAACACTGTAATTATCCTGTTCTCTTTTTTGAAAGAAAACCACCCGTTCAAAATCAAAATGCTAAATTAAAAAAAAGTTAAGCGTCTTGGCTCAGTGACAAAACCTGTGTAAGTGCAAATTTTCCTCTGCATTTATTTCCCCTCCACTCTCTCCTTTTAGTCTACTGCTCAAACTGGATGAAGTTCTTGTTCAGATTTAGCAGAAGCTGGTTTTCAAATTTCTGTTAAGTAATTCTTCCCTGTCGCGGAGTGAAGCTTGGATTTGAGATCATTTTGAAATGGATGGGAGTAGAAGCCGTCCCAGGTCAGCTGTCTGGGAACACTTTGAGCTTCCTGTGTTAAAAAATGTATTCATTGCATGTACCAACGTGCATTTTGCAATAACACTATAACTATGTAGAGACACTTATGGACAAAACATCCTGACATCTGCATTCCTAGCACAACACAGCCAAGTGCTGAGTCAAGCCACGGCCAGCATGTATTTATGGTGAGTTTACACACTTATTCACAATAAGCATAAATTATGCACTTGATCAGTAAAAGAAGCCATATTGTTATATGTACATGTGTTACACATATGTGTTATATGTACAGTATTTTGCTGGAACCAACCCACTGCTATATTCCCTCATCTGTTCCAGCTGGCCAACACGTCTCTCTAAATTCCAGCCACATCAGTGCCTTGTGAGAGAATATTCTCAAAAGGAGGAGAGACTTCAAACAAGTCAAGACACCGTCACAGTCTGAGCACTGATGAAGGGATTTTTTTTCCTGAATAAAAATACTAAAATGTAAACAAGCATCCCGTATGAACAGTGACTGATTAAAACAAAATATTCTTCCATACAAGTACTATAAACCCAAACAAGACAAGACAGAAAAGGACAAACACACTCCACTTACTGATGAATGTATTGTATAATCACATTTAACCACTAGGTGCTGCTCTTGGAACGTTCTAAAAGATCGATTCTCTGTCCTCAATGGTTCCAAATGGTTTGATCTCTCGAACGTTCCACTTCTACCATCACTGATGATCAGGAAGAGAAAGGTTTCGTCTCCATTGCCTACCAAAGCCATAGCTTGGATCACCTTTACTTGCCTTTACTCGCCTGCGAACTCACCGCCCAAACTTGAGTTTTATGGAGTTTTCCAACGCAAATAAGTACTTCATTGAAATGTTGTGGAGTCAAAAGCGCAACATTTGCTTTTCACATGAAGTGGAGTGAAAGTAGACAAATAATACATCACTCAAGTACAGTCCTTAAGTATATTTACTTTGCTACTGTGCGCACATACACACACAATGCCAACTCCATATTTGCGAGGAACTTCAGTGTCAGTCCCAACCATCCACAACATAAACAAATACAATATATAAACAACACAAATATATTCACACGCATGATGTTACATCAGGATAACATTTTATTATGTCTGCAGGTCAGCCATTAAAACATATGGGAACCTATGAACATCCAGAAAGATCTCAGCCAAAAAGGAATGTGTGGCTTTCCTCAACCTTAGGCAGCTATAGTCCTTGGTTCAACAACTTTCAAAACTAAGAGCTAAGGTCTTGCATTTACCCCCGCCCCCCCCCCCAAAAAAAAAATAAATTCAAAAATAGGATAAAATGAAATATTTACACTGTAATGGCTCCTTAGGTTAAAAGTGTACAGTCTGAGCACACATGACATGGAGTTTGCTTTTAAAGTCCAGAGTGAGTTGTTGCGGTTTAACCATCCAGTTAGTTTGAACGGCTTTTAGGAAAGTGAGGGAAGAAAGAGGGATTCTTCAAAAAGTCACACCTTCAACCATTAAAACACTCGATCAAATTCAGTCTGACTGGTGGTGGCTGGGTTTCTGTTCTGATTGGGCTGCTGCTGAGGCATGTGGCCTCTACGTCTGGGTGGGGCCAGATATTCAAACATTGAGGTGTTGTGGGTGGACAGCATGTTCCTCAGATCTGATGGCATGGGGTCAGACCAGAAGAAGTCGTGGTTGAGTGCATCATCACTGTCTATCCGCTGTGCTGGGTCAAGGACTAAGAGTTTATCAATCAGGTCCAGAGCATATGGGTCTTTCACATAGGCTTTGAGACGATCCTTCACTTTCCTCTTCTGGCCTTTAGGCAGCTCCATCTTCTGGTACAGCTCATATTTCTTGTCCACACCAGGCCACACCTGATAGAAAGCCAAGTTTTCAATGTCCAGTTTACCAACGGGAGAAAAACACAATGTAATGCAAAATTACTGTTCCATCTCACCTCTGCAGTAATGGACCCACAAAGCTGACTGATAAGCGTGAGCTGATGCTGCTCTGTGTTGCCCTGCATGATTGGACTCCTGGTCCACATCTCTGCCATGATGCAGCCCGCTCCCCACAGGTCAATGGGAGGGCCATAGTCTCGCTCACCTTATATAAAAAAAAAATTAAAATATAATAATGTCAAGTCAACTTTATTTATACAGCACCAAACCATAAAGTTACTACAAGGCTCTATACACACAGAGCAAGTTGAAACCAAACAAATTACCAAAGCTCCCAACAGTGTATGCACAACATCCATGATGTTATACAAAGTTGTTCATACGTTTCTTACTTTGTGGAGGGTGGCAGCTTACCTAGCAGCAGCTCTGGGGGCCGGTACCAGAGTGTGACAACACGGTTGGTGTAGCGGTTACCCTGGCTGTTTTTAGCCAGACTAAAGGCTCTAGCTAAACCAAAGTCAGCAAGCTTCAGTACCCCATCTCTGGTGATAAGCACATTGGCAGCTTTCATGTCTCTGTGCAGGATCTGTTCCAACAAACAGCTTTGTCATGATAAAGACCACAAAGCATTGCAACATCAAGATTAAAAAAAAAATAAATTAATCTCTCACACGCACACACACCTCCAACTGTCAGTCTTTAGAGGCCTCTGTTTTAGATTGGAAACCTAAAGCAGCCTAAGGTTGAAAGCAACTACTAATGTTGATGCCACACCTTATTTCTGTGAATGTAGTACAATCCATTAAGCAGCATCTGCATGACCTTCTTGATCTCTGCCAGGGTGAACTTCACATTGGCATTACTCAGCAGCCCAGCCAGGTCATGTTCACAGAAGTCAAACACCAGGTAAATACTGCCTTTATATCTGTTGAACTGAGTAGCTTTAAGAACAATGAAAAGGAAAACAAAGAATGAGAGATGTCTACCAACAAACTATAATAGTGCAGTACATCTGCCTCCTGTTAATAATCTAGCTCTCAGAGTATAAAAGAAATTTAATAAACTACAACACAAACCTTTGGTCCTACAGATCTCAATGAGATTGACCACATTCTCATGTTTGAGCAGCTGCAGGATTTTGATTTCTCTGAGTGCTGTGATTGGAAACTGAAACAAAGATAAAGATGAGCTGCACTTTTGAGTACAGGATGGATGCAAAAGCCTCTAGGGCGGACCCCCCCCCCCCCCCCAAAAAAAAAAAAAAAAAAAAAAAAAACAAACAAACAAACAAACAACAACAAACAAAAAAACAAAACACAACAACAACAAAAAAACAAAACAAAAAAGCCACCAAAAATAAAACCATCAAAGCCACAGGGTTACATGAGACTTTTTGCAAATTCACCTTGCAGTGTTTCTCTATGGGTCAACAAGATGATCCACAAAGTCCCACAAATTCTTGTCCAATCTATTCAGTCCATTAGACTGTAAACTGACTAATAGACTCCAACTGTCACTTACTCCTTCTTTCTCATTTTCCATCAGAACTTTTTTCAGTGCAACCTTCTTTCCCGTCTGTCTGTGTTTCGCTTTAAACACCTCACTGTGAAAGGAGAGAATTGCATTACAAGACAGGGCAACATCAAACTCTGGAGATTGAGCTTTAAGTTACACATGAGGAATCTGTAAAAATAAAATTACTATTAAATATGGTATATATTGAATTTCTAGTTAAAAACGAACAAAATATGAATGAACACTGATTTGATTGATTATTGTAATACCTCCACTTTCTAATCTTGAATTTTTTTCTTGAACATTTTGATTCATTTTTTGCATTGTGGTTAAGTTATGTATACTCATACAGTAGTTCCAAATGAAGTGGTTCTAAAAAAAAACAAAACAGGGTCAATAAATACCCAAGACATAAAATTAACAGAAAAACATGAAAATGAAATTAAGATGGCTGTCTTTTCTTTTCTGAAGATGTATGATAACGCACGCATGCAAGGGATACTTCATCTATCACATATTGCCCTGTTTTTAGGCATCGTCTCACAAGCATCTTTTTAATCGGCGCTCAACATAGCATTTGTTATGTGTTTCAAGATAGCAATAAGGCAGTATCATGACACATATTGGTTCACCCGAATCCATGTTTAATACATGGAGTAATGTAGTAGTGAGATAGTGTCAGGTAGAGGCGCTGTTCTGCAAAAGGTGCTCCCCTCCAACGGTTCCGTTTAAGTTTGATCAACTAGTATACATGGTCTGTTATGTTGTGTTATTGAATAAAATTAAAAGCCGCTGGTAGGATACTGCAACATTTCTATCTGCTAACACTGTTGCACAGCCCAGCTGCTCAAGTGACAATGATATATGTGAGAAACAAACGACGTCTTTAAAACATAAAGGCGAGAGTGTGAGCTGATAAGGCAAACCTAAAAGCTGCTCTCCTGCTGTTGTAGCCACAGAGAGGAAGAAGGCGACTGACAGCCCGGACAGGAGCTAACTGGCGACTACAGACCGACAGAACCGGTGTGTCAACCGATTTGGTTCGAAGCGACTAACTAGTGTAAGTTATCTGGCAGTGAGGTTTACTTAACGTAGGCTACTCTCGCACAGCTATGCTAGCTGGCATCCATTTACACAAATATTGACAATGAATGGCCGAACAAACGCATTCTCAATTTATTTTTTGTATAATAAATAACACACCAGTAACCTACACATTGGCTTTTTCCATTTCGCTTTCCGTACACCCAGCTGTGTTTCTATTTGTGTTTCTTCCTTAAGTACGCACGGTAACTTAGCAACTACGCACGACTCAGCAGTAAATCAGCGTAAAGGGGAACAGGAATTTGGGGGAATCAAATCGGTTGACACACCGGCGACTACAGCCCAGACAGGAGCTAACTGGCGACAACAGACCGACAGAACCGGTGACTACAGACTGACTGACAGCCCAGACAGTTGCTAACCGGCGACTACAGACCAACAGAACCGGCGACTGACAGCCCAGACCGGTGCTAACCGGCGACTACAGACCAACAGAACCGGCGACTGACAGCCCAGACCGGTGCTAACCGGCGACTACAGACCAACAGAACCGGCGACTGACAGCCCAGACCGGTGCTAACCGGCGACTACAGACCGTCTGACAGCTCAGACAAGTGCTAACCGGCAACTACAGACTGACTAACAGAACTGACTCCTCACACTGTTTATTATCCAGTGCTACACGTGATCCGTTGGGGGATGGGGGGCATCAGTCGCTTAGTCGCTACGGCTAATGTTAGCCATTAGCTCGGTAAAGAGTAGCATTCAGGCATTTTAACACACAGTAACTCACCCAAAGGTGCCCTGGCCTATTTTGGCCATTTTCTCGTATTTGGAGAACTCGTCGCAGAAAGGAAATTCAACTCCATCGTAGTATTTCGACATTATGGCGGCCTCTCGGTCGGGCCTGAAAAGGAGACATTTCACCCAGAATTCAGAAAACGTTTTTGAACCACCACAAGCTAAACAACAACAAAAACACAAACGTTTCACTTCCACTGACGGGTTTCTTCTTACTTTTCAGCCCCGCCGGCGTTGCTTGCTCGGTCTCGCTGCATCTTTTCTGTAGCTAGCACGAAACGCCGTGATGCCACCTTTAATAACAACTCGGACTCTCAAATGTAGTTTCAATAAACAGTGATTACTCGTAGTCTAATAGAATTACAGCATTTCAATATTCCGATTCAACCTTACAAAAATACGGAGATTATAAAGTCTTCTACTTTGCTGGGTCTCATCGGTTAAGACATGAGTATATGTACGTACATACAAATTTTAACCAAAACATGTTAAACTGTGAAAAAAAAGAAGATAAATACTACGGCACTTGAAGGTATCACTATTTGTGAAACATTTTGAAAGCGACATCTGCAGGCTCGGAGTAGAATCACCTGTAAAGTGAGGCAGGACAAATTTACTCTGAACTACAGCCACCTCTGACTGAATTCATGGTCTAATGGGAAACCTTGCAAACTGAATTCCCGGAGAAATTGTCCCCATGTCAAGAGTAACGTAGTGACAAATGCCACTGGGATAGGTTATCATTACACAGATACATCCACTGGATATAGGACATAGGTTATATATCTGAAATTTATGTAAACATTGACCATTCAGCATTAACCTGAAAGCAGGAGATGCTCCATCGTTCTGTTTTCTATAAAAAAAGAGCAATAATTTGTTCAATCACCATGTACTTTTTTTTATAGAGCATTCTCTCTATCTCTATCCAGTCCACCAGTACATGTCCACATGTCCATCCATTTCTTATCTAAATCTCTGGTGGTGGTGGTAGGGAATCAAGTGTAACAAATTAATATAGTTAAGCAATATAGTAGAAATATTAATAGGCATTTTAATGTGTCAAAAATAGCAGAAGATCAATAATATAGTACAGCTGATGAGTGTTAATTATTCTAGGTCCGGCCATGGGCATATTGTAACACTGATCGTCTCAACATCAGCGGACTATGTAAAATAAAAAATTCTTCTCTCACCATTTATCAGTCTACAATTAATTGGGGACTGGAAATCTAAAGATTTGAACCCAAGAAATGACTGTTCAATTTGATGTGGAGTAGAAACTGAAGTGAAAGCAAAAAGTGTGACAAGAAGCCCCCGGCCTATGCTACAAGGTTGTGTTTGAGGTGACCTCAGTGCTGTTTTTGTTCCCCAGTCTGACAGTGGCAGGAAGGAAAGACCTGTGGTATCCCACTGTCACGCACCACGGGTGCAGCAGACTGGCACTGAAGGAGCTGCTCAGATCTCAGGCAGTGCTGTGCAAGGTGAAAGATGCTTCACCATCATCTTCCTGTCCAGGAGTTTTTCAGAACAGAGCTGGTTCTCTTGATGAGTCTGTTAGTCGCTACTTGTCAGCAGTGTAGCTGATGACCCAGCAGACAACAAGATGGAAATTGGCTGATTTTCACAATACTTATGTTTATAGAAGTACACCCTGTATGATGTTTTAGCAGATAGACCTGCTCTCAAGTCTTGCATATGCATTAATGTTGTCAGTCTTGTCCAGTTCCTAATTCAGGTGAACACAGCTGCACAAGTACTTGTGGAGTTGAGATCACATTCACACAAACATCATGGTGGGTTCACACCTGAGTCCAAGGGACGAGGCCTTTTTTAAAATGTTAATTTTGAAATGAATTTGAGACAATTAATTCATTAACAATGCCAAGGCAGCATGATAAATGCTAATTTGTAATTGTAATTTTCTGCATTAATGCCAATTCAAGCCACTGATCAGGAGTCTGCAGTGCTGCAGCTGCTGCTGGTTGCTCAAGCGATTTAACATTTCCTCCTGAGAGTCAAGCTTTTATTTTTTATGCATGTCAGTGGGAATTGTTTGCCATTTTTATTGTACACTGATAATTATGATGTGCTTTGGTGACTACAATATGACAGACACAAGTGTGCATGAATGATGCTAAAAGGTCTGAGCAAAATTAAGTATTGCAAAGAGAACCCAAAATGTATTGCTATCATATGAGGATGCAGGGTCTTAGGATACACTGCTCACACTACCAAAACATCATGTCCTATTTCTGACACTGTATAGACAGTATGACCATTTACAACACTATTGATGACATTATATGGATATACAGATTCTGGGAGCCACCAATTAAATCCAGTATGATGTAGTGCAATGCAATTAGAGCAAATCTAACCTGTTGCAAGTTGAACATACAGTTTTGCATAGTATGCTTAATCATAAGCCAAGCAGGTGATCAATACTGATGTCCTGCCATCATGAAACATTGAGCTGATATTGAAATCCGCTGCAGGATGCTGAAAGCATTGGATTCTATGCTACTATTTGTATTTTGCATCGTCATCAGAGCAAGTTTGGGTGTGGCTTGCTGCTGGGGTTTCAAGGATTTTGCCCTGATCTTGATCTGTCAGGAGATATTTCTCTGTGATAAGTAATAGGTTCTCCAGCAGCTCAGGCAGTAAAATGACTGCTTCTTCGTCTAACCTCAATAACCTACAACCTTTGATGGGAGGAGCTTTTGTCTCTATATGGGAGAATGTAATGCCTATAAGACGAAATTCAGGGTTTATACCCAAGTGCATCAGTATTGTTGAGCAATAGCTTCACCAAGCTTGCCACTGTGGAGGAGATCACAGTCATTTCCTATTACTTTCACAGTAAATATGTAAAGACTACTTATCGGAGTGGGTCAAGTATTAGGTAACTAACAACACTCACTATTATCACTACAGTTTTTCTAACATGCAACTGGAGGTGAGATGGATTTATTTATGTTAATGTTAAGAACTGTCTAAATACAGATCAGAATGAATCTATTGCTGGAATTTAAATGACATTATATGGCCTTAATTACTTCTAATCTGTCTTTTGTAAACTATAATTTACGTTCTGAATTCACAGCATTTATATCCATAATTCACATCTACAAGACCGAATTTGACGAATGATTATTTCATTGTATAATTTAACAAATTTATCAAGTAAAATAGTCCAAATGTGGGAACAGGAGGTTACTTGTAGGACTTTACCCATTGGCAATGTGTAATGTACATATATTGAATTTCCAGATGTGAAATATACGTTCATTTAATTATATCTAAAACTTAATACAAATATAATCCAACTAGAAATGTAATCTATTAATACTCGTCTAGCCCATACAAATATGTTTGGTTATCTATATATGCTGATATTGTTCAATAAATATCTTATCACTCAAAGCATAACAATATAAAATATAGTCAGGTCAAAAGTCTGACAGACAACAGAGACATTTTAAATTGAAGAAAATCTCATAATGAATAAAATATATTAGCATATACATTTTTCCAGTGGTTCAATAGATTTGGTATTTCATGTAAATTATAACTCTTAATATAGCCATCTGATGTAAATTTGTTTCTTAATTTGTGCATTGTTGTTTCCCATTTTGTTTTCTTTGTTATAGTGTTGTTGAAATTGGCCTGAAAAATAAAATATCTAGTATAATATAATAGATCTCTTTATAATCGACATAAAGGGAGGGACATATATGTGACCTATAACAGTTTGTCAGATTTGATCAAGAAGAGCGACAGTTGAATTTCCATCTTCATGAGCTGCACCAGGCCCCAGCTCTTATTTTGAAGGCGCGGGTGAGTGCTGAGTCTGGAGCTTTCAGGGTGGAGCTCTTTGGTTCAACGTTATTTCGGAATTGAGCAGCATAGCTGAGGAAGTAAGTGCAGCCATGGCTCAGGGGCTAAAGGAAAGGTTTGAAAAGTTTCTCCATGAGAAGAATCTGATGACAGATGTTCTGGAGAAAATCGAGACCAGGACCGGAGTGAACAGGACGTACATCGCTGTCGGTGAGTGTTGACGGGGATGGAAAAAGAAGAAAGACGCCAGACAACCTTCAGTCCTGAGCTAAAAAAGACATGATCAGTAACAGTGTGGGCAGGTTCAGGAATGTTCTTTCACATGTAGAGATGGCCCGTTTGTGTGTGTTCTGAACTGTTCAACATCCGCTGTGCTGCAGCTGTCATCGCTGTCATCGCTGTGTACTTGGTCATCGGCTATGGAGCCTCGCTGCTCTGCAACCTCATCGGCTTCCTTTACCCAGCCTACATATCGTGAGTGTCTCATTCTTCAAACAACGAACAAGGAGGGGCCTTCCCGACACACACTCACACACAAGCACATAGTCTAATGAAATCTTTCATCTGAATTTAAAACGACGTGTTTTGAACAATACATGAAAAGGGAACGCCACATATATCACTGAATAGCTTTGACTTAATATTCGATATATTGTTTTTTTTCCTGAGAACCACACGTGTGTTTCCAAATGCCTCATTATCTGTGAAGTTAGAGTTTCATAACATAATCTTGTGACGATGGCTTTGCAGTTATATAAAATGGTTGAATAATATTCTGCAATAATTTGAACAGTTATTGTTATCTCAAAGACTGAGATTCAGGCTGTCAATGTAGGCCGGTCTTATTCTTTGGCTCTGTGCTCTTCTTGGATGCCTGAAGGCCTCAGAGAATGACTCCACAACTAGACCAATGGAGAGTGCCGGGGATTATTTTCAGCCGAAAAGTCTTTGATACTGTGACTGCACAAATAGAACATGTGACAGTTTTAGTTGCTTCACAACCATGTCTTTATTTCAGGAAGGACAAAATAATGTGAATGGGCTTTGATCTCAAATCTCAACAGAAGACAGTCGGTGAAATATATGGTATTTTATTCAGAGTTTGTTTAGTTGATGTTAAGGTAACATAGTTGTTTATAAATGAGGACGGATTCTTGAAACCTTGAAAGTAAGGACTTGATGTCATAACGAAGCAGTCACCACCCTCAACCACGCCCAAAGCCCCACCCACCTGGACCTACTATCCAGCTGCAGGATTTGGTTTCTCCTGAGTGCTTTACCTGAAAGCTGATATATTTTTACTGGATCACTCAGAAAACAGTCAGCCAATCAGAGGAGAGGCTTATATTAATGGAGCAGGTGAAGCAAAGAATCATAACAATTTCCTGTCAAAGGTTTTCAATCTCACAAATCTCACAGAAGCTTGAAATACATAAATAAATTTGACGTTCCGCCACTTTTTGTAGGCAAAATTTGCAAAAAGAAAGCTGAGCTGATTTTGTGGATAACTGTTAGCACCAGCATCCTGTCCGCAGTGGAGCATGGGGCCTGATTTGTGCTGGTGGCCAGGAATCAGTCACTCAACCCCCCCGAAAAAAACATCTTGATTGTCACATGTGGTGGGCTGAATATTATTGTTGACATACTACTCTTGACCCTAATTTGCACCCATACCTTTGCCTCAGGTGCCTTTGAATAACCAATCCTACAAACACCATTACCCATAATCCTTCATGTACAACAGGAGGAGAGCTACAGTACCATCACAACCAGTGTCTGGCTGTCATCCTTGTCCACTTACACATAAAACTCGGTTATGCAATCAAGCAGGCTTATTATTCCTTTCTTTTTACCTACACTGAAGTAATTTTTGGCACAGAAGCGAAAATAGGAGATGATAATTTAACCTTTTTCAAGATATTTTCAGTTGCATATAAAGTCTCTCCTCCCTTCAAAGAGTTGTATGCCCCAACTCAAAACCTCATACAAGCTGCAGGTTCATGTTCATCATGTGTGAAACCATCCATGCGTATTACCTGATTTCTCTTTCTCTCTCTCTGCAGGATTAAGGCTATTGAAAGTGCCACCAAAGAGGACGATACTAAATGGCTGACTTACTGGGTGGTGTATGGAATCTTCAGCGTGGCAGAGTTTTTTGCTGACATCTTCCTCTCCTGGTTCCCATTCTACTATATTGGAAAGGTATAGGTGTTTGAGTCAATGTGCTGAAGCATTGATTCATAAAACTAAAACTATTGGGTAGATTTCCCACCTTGATATCTCACAGGTGCGATAGGACCTCCTTGAGTGAGTGTTTGCTCTCAGTCCCTCTGAACTGAGTAAATTAATCGACATGTTGTCAGTGGAGGGTGGAGCACATGGCTGTGATGACAAAGACTTCCTGAGTACCAAGAGCCTTGTCAGTAGCCTGTGTTTGTATAAATGAGGCAGAGATAGAGAGAAGCCCTAAAGGTAAACATAATGTCAGCTTTATGTTGTGTTCTTTTCAATAGTCTTTTTTCTTGAACTTAATTATGTGCAAAAAGGAGATGATCATGTATAAAATCTAAGATATGTGTCTCAGTCAGCAGTGGTCTATTGGCTACAAAGTGGAGGGGTTAGCAACAACTGTTCAAACAGTTTGAACTGATAGTGGTGTAACTTCCATGTCACACAGAGGAAACTCAACTTTGCAACTGAGCTTAGCAAAGCTTCCCACAGATATCGTGCCAGGAGCCAATTGCAACCACATACTGCGATTGTCATTTGGCTGCAGTGTCAAAAATCAGAATAAAACTGCATTATATATTATGTATATGTACATGAGTCTACTTTGGCAAGCATGTTGATTAACTACCACTAAATGTCACTTCATTTTCACTCAGAAATTTTTTTTGCTAATGACTTAGAGGCCAGTCAGGTTCATTCTTTCAATTGTGGTCTAATTTAGAGGAACGCAAACTTCAAAGCAGAGGATCACTTAGGGGCACGGCTGTGTGATGGACACATTGTACCACACGCACAGTGACTAGGCTGACAAACTGGATGGTGCCCAGAGCAGGTCAGATCCATGTTCTTTAACTAATCCAAATTGCCCTGATGGATAATCATAATCATTATTTTTTATTTACTGCTTAGCTATCCGCTGCCATATGTTGATATTAGGGCTGTCCAAATTAACACATTAATCCATATTAATTCATTTGCATTACATTTTTAACGGAATGAATATGTCTCAAAATCCAGAAAAAACCCCCAAAAACCCTCTCTGGCGACGCATGTTGGGCAGTGCGTAAGTGGAGTTGCCCTAAATTGCTATCTAAGATGGCAGCCGGCAGCACAGAGCAAAGCTGAGCATTAGTATGCAGGACTGTCCTTTGAAGAGATGGTCAGTAGTGATGGGCGATACCACACTTTTATGATTCTATAACAATACCCATACTTTTTGTGGCATAATGAATTAATACTGATTCTCTGAGATTTGTTTCAATCAAAATATTAAATTTGAAGACAAATGACATGACAATGACACTGACACTGCTGGCTCGCAAACATCTCTCCACTCCAGGTAATATTGTCCATAAGAAGCGGTCAGTTCATCTCTACCATAAACAAGTGAACAAGTGAGCCTCAGCAGCTGATTAAAGGCGATATTTGTTTGTTAAAAAAAAGGTTTCTAAATATAATGTGGTTGGTACTTTTTTTATTTATATACTGGACACCATAAATGCTTTTTAGTTTAAGTGAACACACACTACACAGTATTGATGTATTACCTTTTTACATTTTACGTTTTTTTTTTTGTCCCCACAAAATGAAACACAATTAATTAATAATGAATATTAATCACGATTAATCTAAATTAATCCAGAGCAGCCATGAAATTAATCTGATCAAAAATTTGTCTTGAGCAAAACTGAGTTAGCAGTGTAGTCAATAGATTCGTATTTCGCATTGTTTTTTGGGTTTAGTTTTGGTTTTTCTGGGTTATTAGCTTTTACCTCAACATCAGACTGTACAAGAATAGCTGCAAAACATAAAGACACATCCTGAGTGAAATAAGCTTTATGTTTCAATGAGATTCAGACAGTGACTTGATTTATATTTGTAATATCTGCTTTCGCCTTAATAACATACATCTTATATGACCTATTTTCATTGTAAATTCCAGCACACAGTGTGATGTTGACACTGTAACCTAGTTGGTCTCTGGTGGAATTTACATATGTTTGTTTCCTGTCAGCCACACAAACACACCCTCTCCTCCAGTTAAAGGAAGTTGTACTTCCTCTGTGTTACCATGGTGATTGCTATCACACCTGAGTCACTTAGTCTCACTGAACATTTATACACAGGAACTAGACAGGAGCTGTCAGGGGCAGAGACTGAGTTGAGGGGACAAGGACAAGTTCAATGAAAGTGTTTTTAATATGAATATACAGTCATTAATCCAGCAATTTGTTCTTTTTGTTCTAGCACTTCTACTACCAATTTACCAAACTAATAAACATCAGCCCAGTTTCACATGGTCATGAGTCCTGGAAAGTTTTCCAGTCCTAGAAAGTCATTGAAAACGATTTCAACATTCTATATTATCCTATAATATCAGGGGCAAAGTAATATTCAAGGTTATGTAAGGTTGAAATGCTAACCAAGGTGAAGAACAACAGTATTTTTGAAAAAGCAGCTATAGGTTCTTTTCCTGTGAATGCCCCACAGTCCCATTACATGCTGTGACTGTTGGCTGCTGACTGGGTGATTTAATAGGATTTTTGAAACTGCTGAGCAAAGTGTTAGTATGCTTGTTAGAAGTGATAACATGATGATAGCTTGTATTTCTCTTTAGGCAAAGGTATGGTGTTAAAGATAGAGATCTGGCAGAGCAAATGTATTGGTTCAATGTTGAGGCTGTGACAATAATTCATTTTAATCTGTGGGCTGTCTACTCGTTAACTGAACCTATTACATGGCTTATATCTTTGTTCACAGCTGAAAGCCAACGCTCTGTTGTTGGCTGACATATGACAAGACATGTTTGAGTGAGCGATAGCTCACAGCAGCTGATTGACCTCATTAAAAACTTCTTAGGAAAGTAGGCTACAGTTTGATAAAGTGATAAACCCTGCAGTAGCAAACAGTCTAAGCAAATTAAACTATCGGTAACAGAATTACTTAAAGTTCAGTCTAAATCAAAACCAGTCCCCAAGGCTAAAAAAATAAAGCCAACAAAATCCAGCTCCAACAGTGTGTCAGTCCAGACTCCTGTGTTAAAATTTCCTACAGTACTTTACAGCCACATGTTTACAGTCCAAAAAACATTTGATCTCTACAGCTAATTATTTCCTTCATAGCAGCTATCCATGGGATTCATTTTTAGGTAACTCACCTGCTCACAATTTATTACTGCCCAAGCACTCAACAGTGTGATCCCATTGGATCCCTTGGCGTTGTTATCCTTCCGTTGTTTCCACTGCCTTTTTGGGGACTTTAACATATACCAAAACTCAAGAAATTTGAACAGCATATCTGGACTGCGTGAAATGTCTATATTTAATTTCTTGCAGAAATGCACATTTAAAAAAAAAAAAAAAAGACTCAACAGCGCTACCTTGAAAATCAAAAAAACTGAGGCCCTCGCTCAAGATTTGCATACTTAAACATATATGTCATGATGAGTCTCAAAGACCTATAGCCTCACTCAGGAAGTCAGGCATTTTGATTTGAAATTAAGATTTTTGGCAGAATTTGTCGATTTTCATTCTCCTCTACAGTTTTCATCCAAATTACTTCATATTCACTCAGTATCATCTCAATACCACAAGGAAATAAAACTAGCATAATCTTTTTTGTCAGTCATACTTGGTTGGCGTGGTGATGTGGCGAGTATCTTTTATTACTGAGTGACAAGCAGAGCGTCACCTACTGGACACAGGTAGTCAGCACGATCCATACATAAAAGAACTCCTTCTGCATTATTTATTCAAAAGACTTCACGTGCACTGAGCATCAATTCAAGACTTTGAAGATGAAAAGTTATGAACGTCTTTTTCGTCCACTACTCCTGCTGCGGTTATGGCGCCAATTTCAATATGTTGCCTTAGAAGAGGAAATCCTTATAACTCCAGAATACAGGTCACCTTTATAACACAAACATCATCAGATTTACATATTTACAGGGTGTGTTCTCCACATTGTACGTTACGACATGACACAACATAAGATTGGTGGAAGTTCTCTGGTGCCAAAGAGTGGACACTCATAATAGCACTTCCTTATAAGGCCAACATACATTGTCCATACATTGTCACGAAGGTGGCTCTCTTTTAAGCTGATTATATCACCATGGTAACTTATACTGCAATCATAACCTGGTCCGGAATGAGTTTCTGAGTTTCATCTTAAAGTCGGCAATAAAAAGCGCTGCACCTTTACTGATCATCCTCCTTGAACATGACCTCACTGTTTTTGGAAAATCCAGTGGATTTAGGTGCCTGAATTTTAAGAGGTGCTCTTCGGAGGGAGAGAGTTTTTCCAGACCGGAGTGATATGAGTGCGATGAGCAGTACCCTAACCCTAACCCTAACCATTCTCAGCAATCTTGTTGAACCTTATGTAAGTAATACAACCAAACGAAGCCATACACTTACAGTATCACCGGCAGTTTTTCACCCCCTACCAATCACAGGATGTGTTTTATTATTTATTAAAGTTCTGCCTTTTCTGGGAAAAAGTCATAAATATCCAATGTCAATCATCCTTAACAACACTTTAAAGTACCATTTACTGCAGTATCTTTTTCTCGTACTCCAGTTGCTCAATCTCGTTTTAGTCCCTTGATTTCCAGCTCTTTTTTCTGATTAACCAGCTCTAAATCGTTTGTATAAAAGGCCCTCAAACTATCCGCTCCAACATATATTAATAGGACATTGAGGTGTTCATCAAGCAACAGAGTGAGATAGCATTTTCAGTTATGCTGGTGCACTGTGTTCATTATTCACAAATAGACTTTTCTCATCTGAGAAACAATAAATATGCATTTAGTATTTTACCACCAAAGCACTTATACATCCCCTGGACAGAGAACAGCTGCTGGGAGCTGCCAGCTCCAGAGTCTAACTGAATACCCAGTTGTATCCCCTCCATGATCCAGCTCCTCTGAGGCCTTGGAATCTGCTGGAGTGGGCCCCTCCAGTCTTTGTCCTCTCATTTCTTCTTGTTTGCATCAGATAATATCAACACTTAATATTTAACACAGTGTATCATCCACATTCCACTAAAAGAGGGATAAATACATAACACTTTGGATTATATTCTTGTGCTTGGTCCAGATTTGCTGCCAAGACCGTTTTGCCCTGCTGGCACTACAACTAATAGAAGACCAATTAGAAAATAGCTTAGACTTTATCACAAATAAGACAAATCAAATAAATCTCATTTTGATTTAGCCCTAATCTGATTTCCATGTATCCTTCATTGTGATACAATGTCAGGGAGGGAATTAATGTTATATAATGATATATATTATATTACATATATTAACGTACGTATTTACACAATCTGCAGTTTTTTTGCCAGGCTTCCTCTCTCGCCTTGTTTGTAGAAACAGTGTTGCTTTTAGCTGTTCTGGTCTGAACTCTTCATAGTTCGCCATTATCATAATCTGCTCCTCTTGGCTGAAATATTTCGGTCCATTTCGGTCCATTTTTCGGTCCATTTTTCTGTGGAAATAGGATCAAATGACACCTAAACGCCCCTTTTTATGTGAACTCGCACAAAGCCTGATGAGGAAAGCCTGGATCGACAAATCAAGATGATAACCACCACTGTGATACTCGTTATCTGTGATTGTAGCTTTCTGCTTTGTTGAGCCAGCTCACCCAAAGAAAGCCCGACTCTTTTGAGTTTCCTTTGTAGTATACCCCTCAGGTCAGACTCCCACTCTAAACAGGTCTATGGGCCTGATCTATTAAGATCCCAGATAAGGGGCGCTAAATTGCGGGCTCATGATGATGATGATTTTGTGCACTTGGTTTGCATGCATTTGTGGGTGATCTACTAGGAGAAATTGGAAATTGCCAAAGTCACTATAGGTGCAAACAGCAGTATTTAAATGAGGAGTTTGTGCGCTGCCACCCTTTCCATCATGGCAAGTGTGGAGAAAGAGCAAAAGTGCAGAATGAAATTTGATTCCGTTGAATTGGAAGTGCTTGTAGAGGGGGCAAATAAACACCTGAACCCCAAACATGCGCTTCACTATGTTCAGTGTGCGTAGAGGGACCACATTGTATTGATTCTCTCCCCGTGTGGTAGGGTTGAGTATTGGAGTCAGGAGGATGGGATGGAGGGGAAATGCACTTTCACCTTTGAAACATATGAAATTACATGGTTCAATCTTGTTCAATGATGAGAGAAATGATTTATATAGCATAGAGTATATAGAAACAGCCAGCCATCACCATACTCGCCATCTCCTAACTTTGAAAATATACTATTTCTCATGATGAACGAGTCATGCACTGACCCAGGAGCCACAACATGAGTTATGACTCCTCTGGAGTCACCTGCACGTTTAATGAGTGGCTGTGTTTGTGATTCCTGTACACAGGCTCAACGATATGTCTGAATAACGTTTTCTTCTGTCATCTCAAATATACTGAGGCAAACAAGAAAAATCAGTTCTGATCTCTGTGTTTCTCCTGGTGACAATGACAGCAGCCATTGTGCGTAAAGCTGGGATGATTTGCACCTGCCCTTCCAACATATTATCTTTAGATGCAATCATAATCCCTGCAATTACTTTTAGGTTTCATAAATCGTAATGCGTGTGCTGATATTTTTTCCTCCCAGTATTTTGCTCACTTGGGCAGAAACGCCTCATATTCCATATTCAAGGCCAAGGTGCTAAATGAACAGCACGTGTCCTTTAGCTCACTTCAAAGACGCAGTCTTCAGCGCGCACAGTTAATAGAGCAGCTTGCACATTTTTTTGCTGGTTTTCACACGTTTTTATACGAGCAAACCTTTAGTAGATCAGGCCTTATATGTCAATAGTGGCTCAGAGTCTGTGCGCCACCCACTGGACACAAGAAGCCAGCCTGTTGAGACTAACATTGTCCAATTTCTATGATATATAGAGGACGTGTTCTCCACATTGTACACTTCCAAATTATGTAAACTTGATGGTGCGTGCATGCCACACAAACGTTTCAAATTTTATTGTGTTTGGCTGGGGGTGAGTCTGGGGCAGTCCAAGTTGCAGAGATGTGTAAGGGCCTGTTCATCACTGCTTGCAGCTCTAATTAAGGATTAAAGTTCTAGTTAATGGAAGTTGTGGGCTCTCTGAGTCGCAGGTGGAGGATTGTATGCTATCCACAAACTGGCCTGTGAAGAATCTTGGTTCCACACGTGCCCTCCTCTTTGTATGTTTTTCAAATAGCCTTGAGGTATGAGCAGGGTCAGGCTTTGGCAAGGTAGCAATGACGAAGTAGCTCTCCCTTCTGAATCAAAATTGGACTACATTGATGTACACATTTAGAGTTGACTACATTTATGAGTAAGGAATTAATAATCATGATTATGATACATCTGCGACCCGGAAACGGAAAAAGCGGTAGAAGATGGATGGATGGATTATGATACATTTCAAAATACCAGTTGTGAGACAGAACCTTTAAAGACTGTCAAAAAAATGTTTTTCTGTCTGACGGAATGAAATCACATATTGGCTCAGGAACTGATCTGGAGTTACCTGCTTTGAGGCATGTTCCTTCGCATTGACTCTCCAGGTTACTGTAAATTTGGTGCCAGGAATTCATTTGCAATAGACATAAATGAGGTATTCTCCACGGGCTAGGCTCAGGAGGCTGCAATTGTTTTTTCTAATTAGATGTGATTAACTGTAAGAAATGTGCGTAATTAGTATGCTGGCCTGGTTTTTATGTCAACGTTCACAGATTCTGGGATCGTTATGATCATAAATATTTGTATTGCGATTGATAATGAGTGTCATTGTCTTCCTTCCCAGTGTGCCTTCTTGGTTTGGTGCATGGCCCCAACTCCTTCCAACGGATCAGTCCAGATTTATAACCGTATTGTCCGACCATTTTTCCTCAAAAATGAAGCTAAAATTGACGACTTGGTGAAGAACGTGAAAGACAAGGCCTCCGAAGCTGCAGACAAGTTCAAAGATGAGGGTGAGTGATGTTTACTATAAATAATAATATCAATGAATGAGGGTTGAGGGAGTTTAAGTTAGTCAGTGTTTGTGTGTGCATGTATGCCAAGAAGCTAACACAAACATGCCGAGGACACAGGAGGAGAAGACAAAAGGGACAGGCACACCCAACACATGCCCGAAGGAGAAAAGTTAGGGAGGAGAAGCTAACCGTGAATAAACTTCTAATTTTCTCTCTGTGCCATTATTGACAAGCTGAACTAACAACTGTCTCCGTCCTTAACTCATTCAGTTGCTGAATCTGTCTTGCAAGTTCCTGGTTATAAAGCCAGTATTTTAGTAGCAGCTGAGTGTTTCAGAGTTTGCTTGAAACTCTGAATGAAAACATCTTTATGGTGAATTGAGTTGTACTAAAATGCTCAATACTGTATGTGCACAGACAGGAGACAAGCAAACCGATAAAAAGCTGGTCAGCTTGTGGGTGCATTGTGGCTCGGTTCAACATGGTTACTTAAATAAAATAATTCAACAAATTTTGTGATGACATGGCAAGCTCTTAGCAGTACAATTGCTCCACTGATCATCAGATGACTAGATGATAAACAAGATGTGATGTTTGTTTGTCATTTATCTGCAGCTAAGAGAGCTACAGCAAACATCATGTTTGAGGAGAAGAAGAGTTCCTAGGATACTTCCTTCCTCAGGGTCATCTCTGGAGCTGACAGTCACGGGTGAAATGTTGCCTTCAAAATTGTTGTTTTTAAGAGATATTGCTGTGTACTGAACCTAATGTTGATTCACTCTGTATTAGACGTTACACATGTATCAGTCAAAACCATCCCCCCTTAGTTTACTTATTTAACTCTGCCTTCTGGAAGGCTGTAGATAGACTGTCTGCTGGCCCTAATATGATATGCTTAATCAAAATAAATAAACACAACCTGCTGAAGTGGTTTTCTGATTGTGATACTTTATTTTCTATACTCTATATTCCTCCACACAGAGCAGTTCAGATTTCTGAAGCAGTAAAACACCTAAATTCTCAAGACTGTACAGATAATTTCCTTAAAATACAGAAAAGCCACCTTAAAAGCTAATGAAGAGAACAGATGCCTACAACAGATTACTGCTCTCAGCCAGCAGAGACATCGGAAGATGAGTAGGTGAGTGCAGACTGGTGAAAGGTGGATCTGTCAGATGGGGAGGGAAATCTGAGGACATCTGGTGGATGGATGAAGAGTTTCAGGACACATCTGCTCAAATAAACCAATAAAGGGTTAGTAATTACAGGTGATTGGCTCAGAGGAGGGAAGAGGAAGAAAATCATGAATTTAATTTCAGATGGCAGGTGGAGACAACCTGTCTGAACATGAGCAGCCCCACTGTGAAAAGGTGCACTGTTCAATGTTCATTTTATTATTATGTCATAGTTTGTTTATTCATCCATTCTGAGTTTGGATTACTTCAGTAAATTGGTTTCACTTTTGATAATATTCTTTAGTCAGCCATTGAATACGCTCACAATCTTTCTCCTTTTCTCTCTCTCCCTGTTCCTTTCTTCATTCCTTCTTTTTCTTCCACTCTCTTGGTGCCACAGTTTAGAATTGTCTCTTCTTCTTCTGTGTGTTACTTGTCTCTCTCCATTTGTGTGGTAAGGAGAACAGAACATGTCTGTATACATGTTTTTGTAATCCATAAACTGTATAATCACTATGTTGTTTTTGTCTTTTGCATGTCTGTGCCTGTGCCTGCTGTACAGAGGGTGTTGTGCAGCTGTTGTTAAAAATATAATCAACGACGTGAGCTTTGTTAAAGAAAAACACTTCCATTCAATGACTTTAACTCTGCAACACTGCAATGGTGAACCTTTAATACACATAATGCATTTACAGTATAAAACACAGCTAGCAAACAAATGTTTTGTATAGTTATGATCTGTAACAAGAAATGGAAACATCAAATAAAGGATTCAGTTTTGACAGAAACAGCACAGCTGGATCCCCCAGATGAAGTTAACATTCTACCACTGCATGTATATTTTAAAAATGTACTTCAGTCATTTGTACCATAGTGAACGTCATTTTCCACGTAACCCACAGTTTCATAACATCCATGTACAGAATCAATGTGCAGTGTCATAATAATACTGTCGTAGTCTTGGTTCAACTATGGAAAATCCAGGCCTTTCATCTGCCCTGTAGAAAGCAATAAAGCAAACAATTAGTTCTGACACACATTTCCCATTATTCCTATTGTCAATTCATCAGTCAACCTTGTGGGGACTCACTTATAAGTCCAGCATGTCCTCATGAGGTCATACATCTCCGCTGGACAGTTCACTGGGGTCTCCATGCGCTTTCCACTCTCAATCATCTGCATTACATCATTTCCTTTCATTCCCTGTGAACAGAAACGCATTCAGATTCACTGTGATGTCATCAGACCATGGTCAGTAGCTCTGTGAGGGTGTGCAGGATGGTGGAACTGATACAAAACTGAACTTGGTGGGAGATCATCGTGTCTTCTTTTATCTGCTGCTTTTTTTTATTATTTTTATTCATTTTTTATTTTATTATATGCTGTGTTCACAGTTTCTTTGTGACCTTATACATTCATTTAACTTTTACTGGAAATCACATGTAATCACATTCATTCTGATGTCAACAGACAAACTGACTTCTGCTGTAGCGTTCTTTCATTATAGTTTACTGAAGCTTGTTTTGTTGTAAGCATTTAAATATAAACTTTCGACTAACCAATTTGAAAGCATGACAGTTTTGAATGTGTGAATTGATACTCTACATCAGTTAACACTGACTTTCTTCAGTATTACTCGTGAAACATAACCAACAATCACATTTGTCCCCACCTGCAGGTCTGAGAAGGACTGAACACCCCCCCTCCCTGTCCCCTGACCATATGATCCAGTAAGTGACCAGACGTATGGTGGGCAATCGTTTGTACCTTGTATGGCTTCTGGCCATAGGAATAGGCCTCCCACATTAGGACCCCAAAGCTCCACACATCGCTTTTGGAGGAGAATTTGAAGTAGTTTATACACTCAGGAGCGTACCATTTCACTGGCCACTTCCCGTGACCTTTGGCCTGGATGAGAACAGATACAGAAAGAATCAGGATTTCACTTCCTTAAATCAAAGCAGATACTTTGAACTCAGCATGCAAGCCAGTTATGATTACTGCCATTATGTGTGTATGTATGTGTGAGAAAACATGAGGGAACTCGATGAAAAATTTAGAGATGAGCTCCAGGCTCTGATTGGTAGATTTTATCATTTGAATCACTTCAACCTTTGTTTTCGTCTGTAAGTTGTAAAAGTCCTCTTATGACACAGTCAAGGCTCATTACTATCAAGGGTATTTTTGTTATCTGGCCTCACTCCACCATTACGCTATAATGAGTTTCAAGCCTAACCTATGTAAATATTATGTATCTGTCAGATGTAGTACCTTGTAGTAGTTGTGCTCCTCAGCCACGGCTTTGGAGAGTCCAAAGTCACTGATTTTGGCGTAGTGCTGCGTGACCAGCAGCACATTCCTGGCAGCAAGGTCCCTGTGGACAAAATTGTGCTCCTCCAGGTACTTCATCCCCATGCAGACCTGGTGCACCAGCTCTGTGATGTTCTTCAGAGTGGTTTGCCTGCAGATGATACATTTTTCTTTAGGTTCTATGTGGTACAGATGAGAAAGTAATCACAAACAAACCATTGTGTTGCTTTGACCTGTTGTCTGTCTATCAAAGGTTTAACACAATTGTACCTGTACATCTTGTTCATACTTCACTTGAGGAGGAGAACAGACTATTTGTTGCTGTTAAAATTTAGTAATTAAAAAAATGAAATTCTTTAATCTTTAGCTATGTCAATAGCGATCTTTCTTTGAGAAAACTTCTGAATTTTAATTTGAAAATTTATAATGAAGAGCCTGATCTTGGACTGATGATCTGGTCAAAATAGAATTTAGAAAGTTGGGGGGACATGGCCAGACCACCTCCTGAGGGATTCCTGACGATAGAGAATGAAAACACACTGCCACAGGACAGTATCATTGTGGATCATCATCATAATAACACATCAGTCAGAATGCCTTGTTCCATTGAGGAGCACATACTTGTTTTTCTGTAGGAACTTATTGAGAGGTCCCAGCTCAGCCAGCTCCATGACCAGCATCAGGTTCTCTGCTTCACAGATGCCAATCATCCGGACAATATAAGGGTTGTCCAGCTGCTGCATCACATTGGCTTCTCGCAGCATTTCTTCACGCACCGAAGGGTTGTTATCATCATTCTTAAGAATTTTGACTGCAACCGACTTCTCTGTCCTATAAAATCAGCAGAGCAGTGTCAAGACTCTGTCAGAACTGTGTCAGGACTGTATAAGGACTCTGTCAGGACTGTGTCAGGACTGTATAAGGACTCTGTCAGAACTGTGTCAGGACTCTGTCAGGACTGTGTCAGGACTCTGTCAGGACTCTGTCAGAACTGTGTCAGAACTGTGTCAGAACTGTATCAGGACTGTATAAGGACTCTGTCAGGACTGTATCAGGACTGTGTCAGAACTGTGTCAGGACACTGTCAGGACTGTATCGGGACTGTGTCAGGACTCAAATCTAGGACGATCTGCAGGATCAACAATCAAACACAAAGTTATTGATTCTTAGCAAATGGTGTGTGTTGTTGGTGAGCTGTAGAGTGATTTATCATACTTTCTCATCTTGTAGATCCCCCTCATGACTGTACCAAAGTTCCCAGAGCCCAGTTCTCCATCCTCCAAGAAAAGATGGTTGCGATCCACTGATGAACTCCTCAGTTCATCTGGGTCGGCATATGGACTCTCGTAGACCTCTGTGTCCATTGGCATGGCCTCTGTGGTGGAGATAACCACTCCACATTAGAGCAGTCATTACTGACACAATAGTGTACGTAAGCAAATTTGGACACAAGAGATTATTTTCAACATGTTCTTGACCCTGAAAGATTTAAAGATTTAAAATTCAAAGTATTGCCATATGTAAAAAAAACATGTTTCCCTGTACAATGAAGTTTGCTGTGTGCAATGAATGCGCACATATATAGGAATAGATAAAGAAAGATACGCACAGAAAGATTAGGCTAGACTGTATAGCTTTTAATCTATCCTGTTAGTAACTCTTTTTTTTTACCATGAGTTTAATTTTTTTGCATGGAATCAGATTGAGACAACATCAAAGTTCCAGTTATTGGCTCATCAAAGACTTGTTGGCCAATTTTTACGAACTTTTATGAACCACTGCTTTAAAGAAAAGTAGTATGGCAAAGAGACTATCTATACAGATCTATGTGATACCAGACAGAGAATGCTCAGAGTGCAATCTAACATACTTCATAACATACTAGATCAAAAAAGCAATATATGTTGGCCTACATATTTACAATTTGCTCAACACATTTGAATATTAATTTGAAGATACCTTAAATAACTTACCTTTGCCTGGCTGACTACTAGGCACCCTGGTTTCATAGGTGTTATTATTACCAGCGAGATTATGTTGACGTCCCTGATCCTGTTATCAGTCATCAGAAACAACGTTAAAGAGAATATACAGTGAAAAGATATGAAGCATATCTTTTACAGGGTGCATTGGTGAAATAAAATCTACAGTGAGTGAATTCATTTGGCACCAGAGAAACAACTAAATGCAGAAAGATGCCAGTCTTTAAATGGAACCTGTATTACAGTGATAGATTGAAATGATATTTATTATTAATTGAATTAAAATAAAATGTCAAAATCCATTGGCAGAAGGTTGGTTCATATACCAGTTATCATTTCTTATCACTTTAATACATGGTCTATTAAATGGGGCATTCAATACCAAAGGCTCAGAGGAGGAGAACACGGGATTATTTCACATGCACTCAAAGAAGGGGTATGGAACAAGAGTAGTAAGTGAATGACTATTCACTTCAGAAAGGCTTGATGTCAATGATCCATAAACTGTGAAATGTATAGAATGTCCCACACCCCTGCTTTCAAAATAGTGACATTCAAGGCACCCATTTGAACTCTAACATTGATGACGAGAGTGCCAAAGTAAATTTATCAAAAGCACCTGCATTTATGAAAGCTGGAAATGCTGAACTCAAAAAGCAAAGAAAGGTGTGAGATGCAAAAAGATCCAAAATCAGTAAAACCAGGTAAAAAAAAGAACAAAGATCACTCTCAACATGACCAACGAACATGGAGGTGGCTCATCAGAGCCTCACAGGGGAATACTAGGTGCTACGATCAGACAAACCAAAGGACTGTTCAACATTAGCCATCAGGTTTTAACATAAATTTATGGGGGCATTCTCTCTGCTGCTGATTGTCATCTGACTTGCAGAGGCAGTTCGTGAACAATCCTGTCAGCAATGTTATGTCTCTTGGTCAGAGTGTATTTTGCCGTTAGATACTACGTGAAAGTGACAATCTCACGGATGTGTTACAACCATGGGTGGAGGCTTGCCATTAGCATGCCAGATGTAGTAGAAGAAGAGACCAGATACAGACAAGTTGTGACATCGGCATTGCTTTCCACCTCTGGAAACAGATGTTGGTGAATTAATGACATTTGAAACTGACCTACAATGCGTTTCGAGTGTAAGTGATAACAATAACTGTGTAGGGAGAACAAACTAAATTGCTCCTTTAAAAATAAAACTTCTGTTGAATAGGCATTGGGTGGCACTAAAGGAAAAATTCTCAATATATATCAATATCAATAAGCAATATATAAGCCAAAGGTTTTGAAATTACCTAGTAATTCCTGTGCTATTCCCCAGTAGTGGAAAAGTGGTCAGCTATGAGATAAAAAATCTAGGTAGCTGTGTTTTTATAGATTACCAATGTGTACAGTCTTCAATTACAAGAAATCTAAAAAAATAATAACTTATAGAGGAGTTTTTGAACAGAACAAGTTTGGTGTTGTTTGGCCTTGACATGCACACGAGGCAGATACAGAATTGACGCAGCATAAGACTTCTGGCTGTGGTTCAAGTCTATTGAGTAACCACAGGGTGGTGTGAGACTTTCATCACAAGTAGGCCAACTGTCATGATTGTCACACATACTACAAATTGAAAAGGTTTTATGTTTCCAATCAGATCTGGTCTCTGATCTGGGATCTATTAGATAAGAGAGGAATGTGACAAAGCGAAAGACCAAGAGATTGGGAAATTAAAGGAGAGGGGGAAGAGAGTTGAGTTAGTAAGTAGCAATCCAACCAAAAATGTAATAGAGCATTTTATAGGGGGGTCCCAATGGGTTTGCCCAAAAGCAATGCACCTTTTTTCGGCCAGGTATGGAAACATTTCTGAGTCTGGTGAGAATTCCACCTGCTGCATTTTGCTAGAAACCAAAATGTGAGAAAGGTTATCAGTAGGTAACCTGACAATGTTCTGATCATCTGATCACATGTGATCAGTAAACATTCAAGGAGAAGGTTATCTTAAAACACCAAGGTTTTTATCTCTTTCTGACTTATTCAACTGCAAGCTCAAACAAGTAGAGGGAACACCCTCTTTATACAGATGGCCTAAAAAACATTTACATGTTCACTTTACTGTCACATTTGCCTGTGTGGAGGGAGGAAGCCTCAAAATGTAAAGATTGATTCTCCTCCTCCTAGCTTCCCTTTAATTGTTATCCATGTTGAATGATGGGATCCCATACTGACGCTTACAAACACTTTTGTTATTATATGTTATGACACAAAAAACATGGCATATCAAATAAATGTGTGGCTCAAAGCCACTTCAGTATAAAATTTGTGCTAACACAATGCATAAAAATGAAGAATCAATACAAACAATCAATGTTTGGAGGCCGACAGGACAAACTCTCATTTTCTTTGACTAAATTTGAGCTGGCCTCTTCCCTTTCTGACATAGGGTCGGGCCAAAGAAAATATGCAAATACATTACTTACTAGGGTAGAAGTAAGTCGAAGATGGTCCCGTGGGTATTGCGGTGGCCCTATCAGCCCTAAGAGCAAAACATTTTACAAATGTGTTAGATATGAAAATTTTCTCTATTTTATTTGTTTGACACCAATTGATATACATCTCCCTTGGTTTGAAAGCCAGCTATGTATAGACACAAGTGATTTTTACCATTTGCTCCATCAGGTCTTGGGCAGGGCTCTGTTAGCACTAGTGCTAGACCGTCTGGTTTGTATGAGTAATGCTCCACCAACTGTGATAAAGACAGAAATGATATGTTATAGATCCAAAGACACTTATAGGCCTGATAAGTGTCTAACAGTGTGAAATAAAGGTGGATTTTAGTTCACAGTAAAGTTCTGTTGAAGTGTGTCACAAATGATCCCTTAAAGAAGTCACATAAACATCTGATCAGTGTCTAACAGTGAAAAAAACAAACAAACAAACAAACAACAACAACAAAAAAAAAAAAAAACGCTTCACTTCAGTAGCTTCACGGCAGTAATGTCTGTGACATATGGGATTACAAACTGCCACTGCCTACAACCTCCACAGGACTGAACACATTGCCCAGACTGCTAGAGATGGGTGGTGAAGCACCCAGATGTGATCAATGTGTTCTTTATTTTAGTTTATTAGTTCATCTGAAGAACAACAAAAAGCCTAATAAAATATGGCCAATTTGGTTTTAGATTAGCTTACACCCACCGTTGTCTAATGCAGCTCTCACTGGTTCATGATGTTAAGTATTACAGCATCATTTGAAGAATAAAGTCGAACTGTAGCATATTTTGGATCCATATCCTTCCATTATCTATAGGGCTTCTCCATTACAAGATTACAAACTGATGTGAAGTGACAAACAGCTACATTAGTACCACAACCTGCCACATAATTCAAACTTCAGCAATTTAGAGTTGCTTATCAACCTAATGTGCATGTCTGAAGACTGGGGAGAGAAGCTGGAGAATCTGATGGGAAGTCAAGTTGGCACAAGTAGAACATGCAAACTCCTCAGACAAAAAGTGAACCCAGATCCTTCTTGCTGTGAGGCAACAGGACAAAGCCCTGGAGCACAATGGTCCATTGGACTAAATTGTGTTTAAGAGAATATTAAGGTCTGCTATTTGGTAAGGTATTATTTAGTTTCTCATTGGCATATAAATTGGATTAGGAAACGATTGTGTTTTTTATTACTACTGTTTTATTTGTTGCTTTTAATGGTTTTGTAAACTAATTCGTTCATCTTCAACTGATTATCTGTTTCCAGGTCGTGGGGGGTCCTGGGCGAGGGCAGGGTCATCCTGGACTGGTCACCAGTCCATCACAGGGCCAACACACAGAGACAAACAGAGACCAACAACCACTCACACTCAGACCTACAGACACTTTAGCATCAAAGTTAACCCAAACATGATGTCTTTGGACGGTGGGAAGAAACCGGGGTAGCTGGAGGAAATGCCAGCCCAGGAAGAACATGCAAACTCCGCACAGAAAGGCAACCAAACACACAACCTTCTTGTTGTGAGGCAACGGTGCTAACCACTATGGGTTAGGGTTAGGCGCTGCTACGGTTTTTACAGACAGAGCAAAATATAACTTGGGGGAGGATGAATGCTGTCAGCTCTTTTCAGTACAGTGTCCATGATGGGTATTAATGGAATCATAACTATAGGAGCTGAATGTGTTTGGTTGTGTTCTGAGGTTTCTGGTGTGATTCATTCAGCGTGTGTGGGGCGTCACTGTGCTGTCAGGTGCCTATAGGTGGCATTGTTCACTCTTCATCAGGTTTTGACCTGGAAGGGCAAATGTTTTTTGACTGCTGAGGCGCAGAGGCAATCATCATGTCGCTAGTTTGTTAGTTGGTTGCAACTCAAAGAACAGAGTGGACATTGATTCTATACGGTATGAGAGCATCAGCCAAGGAGAGGCGTGCCAACCAGGTTATTCTGGACTCAAACACCTCAGTAGCTTTAGTATCAGACTGAGCTCCTTTAATAATAACAACCATGAATTACTTTAATAAGAATAAATTGGATATCTGTCATCAGCTGTTCAGAGATAGAGCCACATGGAAATAACAAGAAACAAGAAAATCACTGTTAACCTGCCACAGGGTGTCAAACTTCTTGCCATCTGGGATAGAGAGCTTGTTCGCCTGGTCCCTGTCGATGCGATAATGCAGGACTTCTCCTTCATGGAGTAAACACAGAGCATAGGATCGATTCGTGTCTCTCTGTCGAATCCTGACAACACAGAGGAGAATGAGATGAATGTATTTTCAAGTAATTTCAAGTGTGGCTTTAACCAGATGTCAAAGAGTGACTCAATAGAGAAATATTACTGAAAGCAAAGCCATGGAGCAATGGGGCAGGAAACTTCCAGGGAGTTCCTAAAGCCTCTGAGTTGGTATGGTTAGCTGATTGGTCTGTGTGTCTGCGACCAGATCATGAAATTTTCAAATCTTATTCTTCATCACATCCTCCCTTAGTAAATAATCCAATCTAGATTCTTGAGTCTCAGTTAGAACTATAACCCATGGTAAGGCATCCGTTCATTGTTATGGCTCGCGCCTCTGAAAAAGCCTGCCTGTGGACCTAAGGGGGGCAGAGAGTGTTCATGTTTTTAAACACAAACTTCAGACATATCTTTTTAGTTTGGCTTTTAATTGATTTTTTATATTTAATAATTATTTCATTTCATTACATCCCCTTTATCTTGTTTTATTCTATTTTATTTTTATCTTATTTTTTTCAGCATGACATTGCTAACATGCTTAACCTTTCATTGACTTTTATCATCTATGCAGAGGTTTTAGTATTTATTCTATTTTTATTATTATTATTATTATTTCTATTTTTTTTTATTTTATTTGCTATCTATTTTAATCCTACCTTTGGTGTTTCCTCACTAGAAATTGAGAGTGATGATGATAGCTTTTCCTCCGTTCCAATTTTGATTTATTATTTGGTGAATTTGGTGATTATTGTGGTGGTGGCGCGGTATTGTTTTTTGCTTTTATTTGAAGCACTTTGTGTTACTTTTTTGTATGAAAGGTGCTATATAAATAAAGTTTGATTGATTGATTGATCATAACCCTGCACGTGAAAAGCAATCTGTGTTGAAGAGTTGTTGACATTGAAGTCATGTGACCATACTGCCATTACATCGAAGTTCACTGGTGAGGATAAACCTTCTCAACTAAACATGCTAGGAGCAAAAACTGTTGATTGGATTTATTTTCTTCTGTTAAATAAAAGTAAAAATCTCATTGGTTGTTTATGGAGGAAACCAAGATGATGCAAGCACCTGGGTTAGCCTCCTTGACACATCAACCCCGTGGTTCCTATCCAAAGATCAACCCAATCATACATTGATTTCAACCAAAGGTTTCAACACTCTACCATAATAGGTGAATGATGGTTAAACCCTTTTTGACAGTGAATGTAGTAAAAGTAAATATGTTCATTCATCGCAACTATTGTATCAGAACAGAGATCCAGAATAAACCAGACAGGAAATGCATCAAAGAATACAACAAGCTTGATCTGACTTGAGACACACGTGTTTCTTTGAAGAAAATAACAATATATTTCTCTTCCTCATGACTTCACATCCTATGTTTTATGATTTTAGATGAAGACTTAGACTACCTTTTCATCTATATTTCAACCGATATATATATTTTCATTGCAATTTTAATTTTGTGACACCCTCAAAACCATAGGCATTTCTCACCCGTTTTTGCTGGTGCTGCAGCACCCCTAAAATTTAAGAGATTTTTTTTACTGCATGTCCATGTTTAATAAGCCGAAGAAAAGTTGAAACCATATACAGTATATGGTTTAAACGTAATATTTTAACAACAAAAATACAGCAGCACCCCCCCATTCTTCGAAAATGGTTTAATCCACCCCATTCCTCCAACCTTAACAATGCCCTATTTCTTTATTTCTACCACTCAATACCAACACATTATTATCATCACCAGTCCTTATTTCTGCTGCATTGGTCATAAATCACTGTTTCTATTGTTAGGAGTTAGCTGCCGTTTTTTCTTGCTAGGAAACACTACAGGTGTCAGTCAACATTGTACCTTAGGCAGGGTTACCTCTCTTTATTATTTCATTATTTATTATTATTATTATTATTATTATTATTATTATTATTATTATTATTATTATTATTATTATTATTTTGGAAATTTCAAGCACCTTTTTTGAGAAGTAGTTTTTATGTATTTATTTGTATTATATAATGCAGACAAAAAGGAAAAAGGCAGATACAAACATTGAAAAAGTCTGTTTCTGCTAATGTGTTTTACATGTTGTGTATTGCATTTCAAGTAAAAGTCCAAAAATGAGACTAAGGTCCAGTTTTGGTACTCACTATAGGGGGCTGTTTTACTCCAGAAGCATACACATATACTGTGTATATGTTGAGGAGCTGAGTTGTCTTCCTCCAGAACTTAATAAATTTGTCCATACATAGGTTCAGGGATAAAGTCTGCTTTTCTATGTTATATATTTCTTTTATGATTATACTCCATTCCTCATTTGCTGTTGGTGAGCATTTAAATAACTTTTCTTAGATTTATTGGTTTAGTCACAGTGTTTCTTCTGTTCAAAATGTGTTCTGCTTTTCTTTCACAAATGTGGGAATGATGGTCCAAAATTTCGTTAAAATGTACAAAACAGTGAAATTTATCTGGCCTGGCCGTCCAGCACTCCTAAACCTGATCCTAGAATTGCCGATGTTCAAAACCATCTGACAGTTATATCTTGTCAGAAATTCCTCTTATTTGCTTGTAACCTACTGAAACCTGTCTACAGCCTGTTGCAAGAGAATTAAACTATGTATAAATTCACAATAAAACCTCAAACAAAAAAAATGACCTCTTAATATATCATTGAAATTTTGTTTTCAACAATAAACTTCAATCTCAAAATCATTCTTCATTCACAGTCTTGAATGTTCCCATGCTATCAGAACCAGAAGTGCTGGCTCCAGAATGCTCCTCCTCTAACTCCCGAACCAGCCTCACCAGCATTTACATTGCCCTTTTTTTTTTTTGCACATCTTTCCTTGGCTTTCTCGCACTTGACTAAGTATTGTTGTGGACTAAAGCTTTAGTGATGTGACAGAGTAATGCTACTGCATATGTGGTCTGGCCGAGGCTGGTTGTGGTGTCATCCAGTAATCGTTTTCTCACAGTCCTTACCTAAGTCAGCTTGTTCGTGAAGAGCAAGGCAATATTTCATCTGAGTCAGGTCCTCCTGGAGTTTGATGTAGTGCGGTGTTTCAATGACAGCAGAGCTTTGGCAAGGCTGGATAATGCTGTACTAATGATGGCTGATCTGCCACCTTGTGTATCTTAATGAGATAAATGCAATGGGTGGTCTCCTTGCAGTACAGGGGGTAATACAGTGGTCAGCCATCAGGTTGGTCCATGCTAGTCTCTCAGTAACATTTCCACTTACGAGGCTCCAAAGTGAGCTACTACTTAAAAAAATGATATTTTTAGTTAGTTATAGCTTTACTTTATATTAAAAGTTTATTTTAGAGTGTTGACAGAGATTCTAAAATATCTCATATGAGCATAAATCTAAAATCACCTTTCCTTCCTTCTTAACAGTCATGTCTCACCCTACGTCTTTCTATCTCTGTCTTGGCTACTTCAGGAAGTTTTGCAAACGACCAGAGCGGAAACCATAGGGTGTGTGTGTGTGTATGCGTGTGGGGGGGTATGTCTGTACGTGTGTACTGCTCAGCTGCTATAAATAAACTACACTCACTTTGCTCAAATGTAACAAATGCCCATTTTGAATGAAATATGAAACATAGCCTTGATCTTATGTGCTGCTGTAACTGCAGATGTAGGATGTTGAATTTTCCATTAAATGTGGGGGGTTGGACAGGGCACCAGCAGGGTCAGGCACAGAAAACACAGAGAAACATACAGTCTCCTTACAGAAAGGCAGTGCAAATCATTGCACCACTTACGAACTCGCAGTCTTGTCAATACTTCTAATCATCTTACATCATGTTAAATCATTCCACTGTGCCCCATCCATTTGCAACATCAATTTAAGAGCTCTGGGATCAGTTTCAAATGGACTATCTGGAGGTTCAGGTCATATATGTCACACTTGTGACACTTCAAGAATGAGTGCCTTGTCACCTGTCACCAGAGCTCATGCCACCAAAAAACATGAAGGCACACTGGAGTTCACCAGGGCATACGTCTTCAGTCGTTAACAACCTTCAGAGCAGCCACATTGATTTACAATGAAATGATGTTACTTTATCTGCAACTTATCACTTAGTTTTTATTTAATCTTATTGTTACGTCTTCAGTCGTTAACAACCTTCAGAGCAGCCACATTGATTTACAATGAAATGATGTTACTTTATCTGCAACTTATCACTTAGTTTTTATTTAATCTTATTGTTGTCTCTGTCTTATTTAATGTTTTGGGGTTTTTTTGTCGTCTGCCCTCTGTGTCCTATTTAATTTCTTTATTTGTCACCTGTTCTCTTGGTTTGTGCTGCTGTGACATTCAAATTTCCCCAATGGGGATCAATAAAATATTATATCGAACATGACCAGCCATTCATTACTAGATTGTTAATGCTGACGCATGTACAGGTTAGGAGAATTTTACAGTGTAAGTTGGTTGAGTAAGTAAGCAAGCATAAGGATGCTCATAATTGTACTTGGTAACAGAGCACCCTAGGCTGAAGGTCAAAGATCAATTTTGTGATTGTGTCATCTGATCTGAGGCCGCATGTGATGGACACTCGGGTGAAGAGAGGGGTGGAGCTGTCAACTGATCACCACCTGGTGGTGAGTTGGGTTAGGTGGTGGGGTAAGACTCAGGACAGACCTGGCAAGCCCAAACATGTAGTGCGGGTGAACTGGGAACGTCTCGAGGAGGCCTCTGTCCAACAGTCCTTCAATTCCCACCTCCAGTGGAGCTTTTCTAGCATCCCTCTGGAGGTTGGGGACATCGAACCTGAGTTGACTTCTATTGCTGAAGCTGCCGTGGGGAGCTGTGGCCGCAAGGTTTTGGGTACCTCCAGCGGCGGTAACCCTTGGACACCGGTGGTCAGGGAAGCCGTTCGACTGAAAGAGGACATGCTAGCCCAGGGGACTCCGAAGCGGTTGCAAGGTACCGACAGACCCGAAGGGCTGCAGCCTCAGCGGTGAGGGAGGCAAACCAGCGGGTGTGGGAGGAGTTTGGAGAACGCATGGAAAAAGACTTTTGGGAGGCAAAGCAGCGGGTGTGGAAGGAGTTTGGAGAATGCATGTAGAAAGAATTTCGGGAGGCACCAAGGTGTTTCTGGAAAACTGTTCGGCATCTCAGCAGGGGAAAGCGGTTGTTTGGAAACATCCAAGCCATCTATTGCAAGGATGGGTCACTGTTGAGCTTGACTGAGGAGGTAGTCGGAAGGTGGAAAGACCACTTTGAGGAACTCCTGAATCCAACTTGCACATCCTCTGGGGTGGAGGCAGAACTGGAGGATGATAGAGAATCAGTGTTGATCTCCCGGGAGGAGGTCACTGAGGTAGTTGAACAACTCCACAGTGGCAAAACCCCGGGGGTTGATGAGATCCGTATGGAAATGTTGAAGGCTATGGGTGTTGATGAATATTGCGTGGAAGTCTGGAACAGTACCAAAGGAGTGGCAGACCGGGGTGGTGGTTCCCTTGTTTAAAAAGGGGGACCAGAGGATGTGTGCCAATTATCTGGGGATCACACTCCTCAGCCTCCCTGGGAAGGTCTACTCCAAGGTGCTGGAAAGGAGGGTCCAGCTGATTGTCGAACCTCAGATTGAAGAGAAGTAATGCGGATTCCATCCTTGTCATGGAACAACGGACCAGATCTTTACTCTTGCATGCATCCTGGAGGGGGCCTGGGAGTATTCCTATCCATTCTACATGTTTTTTTTGACTTGGAGAGGGCATACGACTGGGTTCCCCGGGATATGTTGTGGGAGGTGCTGCGGGAGTATGGGGTGAGGGGGTCTCTGCTGAGGGCCATCCAATCTCTGTATTCCCAAAGCGAGAGTTGTGTCCAAGTTCTCGGCAATAAGTCGGACTTGTTTCCAGTGGGGGTCGGCCTCTGCCAGGGCTGTGCTTTGTCACCAATCCTGTTTGTGATTTTCATGGACAGGATATTGAGGCGTAGTCGTGGGGAAGGAGGGCTGCAGTTCAGGGAGCTGAGGGTTACATCCCTGCTTTTTGCGGATGATGTAGTCCTATTGGCTCCATCGGTCTGTGACCTCCAGTGCTCACTGGACAAGTTCGCAGCCAAGTGTGAAGCAGCTGGGATGAGGATCAGCACCTCTAAATCTACTGGTCAGTCTTTGTTCCTATGGTCATGAGCGATGAGTCATGAAAGAACAAGATCTTGTCTGAAAGAACAAGATCGCAGGTCCCAGCAGCTGAAATGGGTTTCCTCAGGAGGGTGGCTGGAGTCTCCCTTGGAGATAGGGTGAGAAGTTCAGCCATCCGGGAGGGACTCCGAGTAGAGCCGCTGCTCCTTTGTGTGGAAAGGAGCCAGTTGAGGTGGCTCGGGCATCTGATAAGGATGCCACCAGGACGCCTCCCAAGGGAGGTGTTCCTGGCATGTCCAGCTGGGAGGAGGCCACAGGGCAGGCCGAAGACCAGGGTGGGAGATTATATCTCCACACTGCCCTGGGAGCGCCTTGGGATCCCCCAGTCAGAGCTGGCCAATGTGGCCGGGGAAAAGGAAGTTTGAAGTTAATGAAAGTCTGTTGGAGCTGCTACCCCCCCGACCCAGCCCCGGATAAGCAGCTGAAGATGATCATGATGATGACAATCTAATTTCTTTATCTAAACAGTGGAGTCACCCCCTGATGGTAGTGTCCATTATCTTTACACTTTGAACCACAACTACAGTATGGGCAGGTATGAGTCATTTTGTCCACCAACATTTGAGTTAGTGACAGTTAACTCAAGCCAAGACTTGATTTGAACGCTGTGGCATATTCTTATGTTTGTAAAACTGATTTTGGACCAAGGACCTCTATGAAGAAGTTCATTAGAAGTTCCTTAGAAATGAACATTAACTGTGAAATAGGTATGCATTTGAATGACCTGAGACACACCAGAGAATCTGAAACCGGTAGGAGGAGAATGAAGGAGCATCATGTACTGAGTTCTGGAGAATAATTTTGATTAAGGTTCATTTTATAGCATTACTTGTAAATACATCTTAAGGAAAAATACTTACAAGAATTTTCCATTGCTACGTGAGCCATTTTGAAGTCTTGGTTCAGACTCTTCTCGTGTGATTGCTCCATGGAACCAGGGCATTCTTTCATGTGCGGTGGTAGCAATGAGCTTCTCCAGCTGAGGCTTCTGGCTGATGATGGCTTGCTCTAAAGCTGCACCCTAGGCACATACATGACCCATGACTCCATGATAATAATATAGAAAACAAGCAGAAAAAGTCAGATATGTGACACCTCATTTTTCATTTAGTTGTTTGCGACCATCAACCTATGAGTAAACAAAATATTTAGAGAGAAGTAAGGCCATTTTCAATTACACTCCAATATAATCAAATTTCTTTATCTAAACAGTGGAGTCACGCCCTGATGTGCATGAGATAGAATGAAGGTTTAAGACTCTGGCATTGTTTTCCCATTACAGACAGTCCTGGATAGAAAGTCTTCTTTTCTTCTGTTTTTGCAGTTAAAAAACAGCCACTTGCTGTATTAGTGAATGAACGTCATACTAAAGACAATGAAAGTCATATTCATTGGACTTACTTGTTGAACATGTTCAGTCACAGAACTGACATGGACCATGACCTGACATGGACAATACGCTCGTAAGGCTGTCTAATTGTCTGAGCCCTCTGACTGTTTAGTGAGTATAATGTTATTACAGCCCTTAGGGTGGATGAGAAACAAACATGAATAAATGTGTCCCTGACTGCATTTCCTCTGGTGTTTCTTCATTGTTATTATACAAAAGAGTTGAGACTAACCATCAGGTTCCAGGTCTGCTTTACATACTCCCGGATCAGTCTTTCTTTCAGGTCCTCAAATGGCCCCACCTTTGGCTGCATATTTTTGGGCCTATTGCAGGGCTTCTTGAGCAGACACACAAGGCCATCCATCTCCTGGGAGTGGTAGTCAATTACATCCATGGGGGTCCTGTGGCTCTTACCACCAGCGATGGCATAGGTTTCATTTGGTTTTCTTTCGATGGTGTAGTGGTAGTAGCGGCCTGAATGTAACACAGACAGCGCAAATCCTCCCAGATAGTTGCGACTTTGCCGCAGCAGGTAGAAGCCACTGCTTGGGCCTCCATGCTGCAGGTAGCTCTCTGCCTCCTCCCTGGTGATGTTACCATAGAAGAATGGCAGTGTATTCACCCGATCTGCCATTCTGGATGTTGGCTGCTACAAGGAAGTTCACCCAACAAGTACAGCCTGGATACAATTGACCTAAAAACATATAAAAATCAGGATAAATTTTACATAAAATTGTGTTCTTTGAAAGTTATATTTGCTTGTGTTGTGAATCATTAAAAATTCTATTTTATTAAGGGGAACATGTCTTTGTGTAGACTACCGCTTTTCTATTAATTTGAGATTTCATTTGTGCCTTGATATTCATAGAAAATGAAGCTTAAATTAAGTTCAAACAGAAACACAACAACATAAAATACCAGTCTGTATGTTAGGCACCTGCTGTTAACAGCTGTTCACGTTTCACTAATCTGGAGCGCATGACTTCATTTCATGTTTTATATCTTTCAAAGTTTTTTATTTAAACTGATTCGCTTCATTGGATTGTTCCATTCCCCTGATTGAATGTAATCTGAAGAGCACACTCACCATAAAATAGGAAATCAACAGCTTTGTCTTATATAGCCAACAAACCACTTCACAGACCCTCTTGCTCACCTTAGCACACACACGCACAAAGAAAGAGGGAGGCGAAGGAATCAACAACAGTCATTTTACTTGACATTTAATTTTTTTTTTTTTGTCTTTACTTCCTCTTTCCCCCTTATCGATCTATACCTATTTACCCACAGTCACGAAATGAAAATTTTACTATCTTACTGATGTCCAAAAAAGGAGGAACATTTTTGAGATGGAAAAAAGAAATGGGAGGAAGAGTGCTATCAAAGTGAAATGTTTTAGTTTTTCCATTTAATAAAATTGAAAAAAAAAAAAAAAAAGCAAAAACTCTTTTCCATTCTGAAAAATTCTGTTCCATTACGGGTTACCAGGTGTAGATTGATGAGAGATGATGGAAAACTTCATTTAGATAAATAAGTTATGCACTTCACAGCATGGCTGCATAGCGGTTAACGCTGTTACCCCACAATAAGAAGGTCAATCAGTCAAATATGTTAGGACAGGCAGCACAGCGGCACAGTGGTTAGCGGATTTGGTCCCCAGCCTGGGGCCTTTCTGTGTGGAGTCTCCATGTTTCCTCCGGGTACTCCAGTTTCCTCCCACCATCCAAAGGCATCACGTTAGGTTAATTGGTGACTGTAAATTGTCTGTAGGTCTGAGTGTGAGTGGTTGATGGTTTCTGTCTGTCTCTGTGTATCGGCCCTGTGATGGACTGGTGACCTGTCCAGGGTGACCCTGCCCTCACCTGGTGGCACCAACACCCCCCCACGACCCGGAAATGAATAAGTGGTAGAAGATGGATGAATGAATGAACTTTAACAAGTATTGTGCATGATATTGTGATGCTTTTGTTTTCACTGTTCTTTCTTAATCTCTTCCTTAATACCTGTAAAGAGGGATGGAATGTGTTGTGGGATCCTTTGAGAAATTGGGAATATCTTAATGGAATCAAAGCAAAACTGAAAGAGGCCCTTCAGTAAAATAACTAATGATTCTTACAGTACTCAAATTGTTTTTTGTGTTTATTTTACTGACACAATTGTTTTATAGCATTTTTTTCCTCAGAGGAAATTGTAAAGAAGTTCACCAAACCCAATGAAAAGATTCTATTATAATCTGCAATGACAAAATTTGCTACTGGAAGTGTAGTTCCTGTATTTAGTTGTGTTTTAACTGTTGTTTTTGGACTTTTATTGTATTTTGTCTTTTTCTAAGTATTTCCTCATTAGATGTGACCGTGGGTTAAACCACCGTGGCGTGACGTAGACCATGTTGGACATCACATTAACTCCCTTGTCACAACACATTACTGCAGTATTGTTCTTAGACATCCACAGCTATGAGGGAATCATGCATTTTTGATGTGCTGTATTCTTTAAGATATTTAGCATTATTTTTGCACAAGTATGTATTTATGTAAGAATGTATCATCTGTGTGTGCAGCCACAGTAAGACATAAAGCCATTGCTCAATGGGCTCACACAGTCGGCTACCACAAAAATTACTGAAGAATTCAATCTCACCCGGAGGACTCTTTCTCCTTTTGGTCCTTTCATTGAAAAGTATTACAGCTTTTCAGCGGCGACAGCAGAGAATAACTTTCATGTGGCCTTTACATGGCTGAATGAGTGCTGTCGTGTAAGAAATGAAAGCTGACTTGTATTGATAATGCAGCCAAAGCAGACTGCACTCTCTTTAGGCTGACATACATACTCAGTCTGAAGTTGCTTTCAGAATCCTTCAAACTCCAACTTCAAACTTAAAACAAACAATATTGAAGTATGCTAGATTAACTCTGTTTAACATGGCTGTTAGCCTGACATGTCTTGTGATCTGATGAATGATGCATTTATCTGCACTTTTTTAGAACTATGCCATTTTGGAAACTCACTGGATCCCTGGAAAACATTCACTGAACAACTCACACTACATGCTACTTAGTGTCTGAAGGTAAAGCTTAGTGAAGCTTGTTCCAGAACATGTGCAGAAAGTATTTTATAAGCACAAATTTATTAAATTGCAATAATAGTATTTTGGAAACAGATATTTAATGAACAACAGAGTTAAACTTTTAATGTTGGATAAATGTTTAAATGTAATGTAGTTATTTTTCTGGAGGCTTTCTTTTTAGTTTAGTGTTTAGTTTATCATGGACACATCTAAAAGTTTAACAGAGTTTGAATTCGACAAGAATATAGCAATAACAATAACAACAGTATATTTCATTATCAAACATAAATTATTTTGTTAATTCATAGTATTTATTTTTCTGTACAATTCTGTTTGATAAAATGTAAATGTAATTTATTGTAATTGTTTTAATGTGAAATTGATAAAATACAAAAACTTTCCTGTAATTTAAATGCTGACTTTAACAAAGTTGATTATTTGGATTCTGAGTGTTTTGTAGAGCATACACAACTCTTAGAGTAATCCTCAAATGGTGAAATTCACTAAACTTACAGACTTTGTGGAAAACTGTTGCTACAATTGATCAAGCTCTAAATTTAAATTTTCACAATGATCTACTGTTACCTTGTTCAATGCAATTTAAAGGAAACTTTACATGTTAAAACCCATATGGTATGATCTTCATCTTATCTTTACTCCATTATTTAATTTCACACAGGGTAGCACTGCTTAAAAATAAGTCATTCAGGTATGTTATTCATGAATGATATGATAAAAAAAAATTCAACTTAGAATGTTGCTGTCTAGAAACTGGACAAAAACAATGAAATTCAGAAATATGAAAATTAGACATTCGTAATTTAAGGGTTATCCCTAGCTCTAAGGGTCCAAACATTCAAATAAGAGAATAGTATTTACCTCCTGCAATCAACTACAAGTCACATAGAAAGTACAAAATCAATCCGTTTTCAATACGACATCCGTACCAGTCCAGAAACACCTCCACAAAGAACAGCGGTCGAAACACTGGCCAGCTCCTCCATCAAGGTGAAAGAACCAAAACACAATTCCCTACTCTGGATAAAACTGACTCAGTCTCAACTACAGTTCCTCACCTGGCCTCCATTTAAAGCACTTAGCAGAAATCAGGGGAGCTGTGAGATGATTAATGTGGTTAGAAAAGCAAAGACAAAGCTGAGATACACACATATGAGAAAATTATCTTCAGTAGAACTGTAGTGCACATGTGACAGAGCCAGAGAAAGAGTCCAATATTGCCCTCTCAAATATAATGAAGTAGAAGCCTTAATTAACAAAATACTTCTGTTATATTGGACTTGCCCTGCGACCTGACCCCGATAAGCGGATGAAGATGAATGGATGGATGGATATTGGACTTGAGATCATTACTTTAATTTATGACTACTTAATTAGAGTGCCATCACTTTCCTTGACTGATAAATACTGAACAAATGGCATTTTTACTATTAAAGTCAAATGCTTCCTGGTCATCTAAGTAAAATGTCTTTCCCTCTTCTCTAAAATGTTCATGCATCTAGTACATACATTTCCTGGAACAAGACGAACTGCACTGCTGACGATGGGAATGATCTCACCCCTTTCATGTTGGATCAACAATCATTTAGCAAGGTGAGAGATTAATTAATAATGAAAAGTAGAACACTTTGAAATAAAGAACTGGGCTATGAAGTCCCAATTTTTGGTCTTAAAAGAAATGGTAATACTGCATTAACTAGGATTTGGTAAAGTAGAGCCGGAGTTTGAGCCTCCTTTTTACTGACCTTCGGCAAAACAGCAGCCACTAGCCTGAGAACACCTGAAAATGTCATCATAAACTCACATTCGGACAAGCAATTTGTTGTGATGTGCAAATCTGTAGAAAAGAATGGCTCACTCACTGTTGGTCCAAGCGTTGTTTCCCAGCTGGAGTACATTAACCGTCAGGCTGTTTACCGATACACATGGGGTTGTGTTGCACTGACACTTCCTCATTTCAACCACTTCCTTGACAATTTAATTTTTTACTTCCCTTTTTTCATCTGAACATTGACCAACATGTCTGTTGTACATAGGAAATGATGTGACAACTCCACTGACACAAATGACAGCACTAACTATGAAAAGTGATGTATCTAGGTAAAAACTGCGACTGCCTAACCCAAATTACATTTTATGTAAACATCATGCCTTAAAACATTTAAGTAAATGTACAAAAAAGCAGAGTATTGTACAGAATATTGTACAGTGTTGTATTATACACATAAATTTCCAATGGGAATTAATAAAGCATTCTCTTCTCTCATTTTCTACTGCTTATCTGTTAGAGTCACAGCAGGGCTGGTGGCCAGCATCGCAGGGCCTAATAAAGAATTCTGATTTGAATTATTTCATTATTGATGCTGATTACCATTAATATCACAGGTGCAGTAATAAATGAATGAATACATTTCTGCTGACCAAAGTGGAATTTATTTTAACAAAATCATTTAATTTATATCAATTATAGACACCATATAAGCTTCGGGCCTTCTGAGTAAAGAAAAATGAGTCTAACCTCAACCAGTTCAAATTAAGTAAGCTCACATTTGTACCACTTGACATCATTTTCCATCAATACGTTTTGGTTGACCAGGCTGTACAAATGAACCTTTATCCTTAAATAGATATGATGGGCACATTAATTCATTTAATTTATTCAGCTGGTTAATAATGTTACTTCTCCTTTTTCAGTTTGATGAAGTGTCACATTCATCAGTCTTTCACTTCAGTTGTTGCAGGTTCTGTGTCAACTGCTTTCACTTAAAAGTACCTCTACGCAAGCATACTGACTGTGTGTGTGTGTGTGTTTGTGTGTGTTTGTATGCATATATGTCTGTCTGTGTTTTGGCAGTGTTAGCACTGAGCAGTGGAAGCAGCAGGGACAGTCAGTCAGTCACTTGTGTGTCACTACCAGAATGTTTACCACTCCGGAAGTGCCAGCTGCCTTTGGTGTGTTCACGCTCAAAACACACTGTAAGTGAAACACACTTCCCGCTCAGACTCTAGCGCTCTGCTGACTTGTGGTGTGTCCAAAAATATAGTTTCACTTTAATTTAATTGACAAATATATGTAAATGTAAAATGTTTTTTCCAGTAACAACAGTAAAATGACAGATGATGTGTGAAACTTTGGGTTACCACACTTTTAGACTTTTACACTTCCTCAATGGGCCGTTTGAAATTTGAAGGCTGGATTTAGGCTTAAATTTTAGGGACAGGTTTTGGTTAACGGATGTCCTTGTAATGCTTAAGATTATGTGCATCTGATATGAGTTATTTAACTATTCCCAAAACTGTTTTTAAACGGAAAGTATTTTACATATCCTAATTTTAAATAGTAAAAAGACAACCTATGCGTAAAATTATGACTGGGATATTTATTTATATTTATATTTCAACTAATGCACATTGTGCACATGCTATTCTGGTTAAAATCTAATATCAACTATTATCAACTATTCCATTACAGACTGTAATGACTGGCTGAATTCAATAAAAGTAAAACAAAATAAAATAATATCATTGTGCAGTCACCACACTGCATATAAAAAAATATGCTTTTGTGATTTTGAAATGCTTTTTCAGATTTTTTAAATAAAACAAGATAAAAACATCAATTAATTTATTACTCATCTCAAAGTTTTATTTTATTTAAAGAAGCCAACAGTTCTAAAATATTTTTGCAATCATACAGCAATAACCAAGGGGAGGAAAAAGCAATCAGGCAGCACAGCATGACACCCATTGTGCAACACTGACATTTCAAACTAAACAGGCCACATAAAGATTTGAGTTTCTCTTCAAGGCGAAGTGCTTCAGGTTTGTTTGGAGCTGATGCACTGAATGGAAAATCTCACCATATTATGCACACTTTACACTTTGCGGTCTTTTTCAACATACTGTTGCAGTCTTGGACTCCTCACAACTTGTCCTACTGAAGGAAGTGTCTTCACTTCCTCAGCAGTTTTGACCTCAGTTGAATGTGGTCTTAAAGGGCCATAGGTCTCAATTCAAACATTGCATATTTTACAGTTTTCTAGTTGTTCTAACCGCCGCCATATTATTTTTTCAGTATATGTTACTTTTTTTTATCTGTGGGAGTTTGAGAATTGGAATGATATGAGTGTTTGTAAAAGGACGTATACCAGCACAAGAATTGCCCGGTACCAGATTGGCTTCTTTCAGATGTCCTTCAAATATTAGGAACCAAGATTGCACACGAGGACAGAACCAAAGCTTCCTGCTGCCCCAAATAGCCACACTAGTCTCTATGTGCATGTAACTTTCTGCCATGTTGTGAGCCTTGTTGTATTTTGAGTTAGTAGGACTAGATGGAGATTTTTGCTCATTTGTTAATTGGACAGTACTCATGTAGCCCTCTTCCTGTCTTTTCAACCGCTCAAAGATTTTCTTGATTACAAGCCATGCAGGACATTTTCTGACTTTCTACCACTCATACTCATAAACTTCAGATGATACTTCAGCAGCTTTGGGTTTATAATCTTACACTCAGTTATGAGTTTGTTAGCTAGTTAAATTTGGTTTTGTGTTGTTTGGGTAGTTTATGTTGGCGTTTTGTTTTTAAATAAATTAGCTTTTTTGTCAAGGTGGTCTGGGCTTGGTGTTCGAAGCAACCTTGACTTTGCTGTGATATCAATATGTCACAACAAATTGGCTGATTTGGCTCAGTTTTTGATAACAGACTGTGTGTATATCCTGGACTGAGACATTTGATACTTTCACTTGATTGATATAGAACCTAGACTTGATGTACAATTAATCTGATCTACCATCAGACTGTATAACCTGTAGGTGTCTGTTTTACTGCAGCTACAACTAATAGATGTATTGGTCCATTGAGTTGGAAGTGAAAGTTTTTACCTTTCTCATCATGTAAAGGACTAAAACCATCTCATGACTTCAATGACCACTGGAGTCTCTTGGTTTCCATATATGAATTCATCCTGACTTGTTTTACATTTATCACCTTATAAGAATGAAATATATTTTTCTCAAAGATTTCATTTCATGTTTTAAAAGTTTATCAGGATTTTGTTGAGTAAACCAACTCCATGATCATGATCACCATGTGGAATAAGGGAACAATTACAATAATTGGGAATTATTTATGTGACTGTTTGATGACTAATCTTTTTTTTTGTCTGTATTTGTCCTCATAGTTTCACACCACAAGGGTATGAGACTGATGCACTTATAGTCTTGCAGTTAAATAATTTATCATTTCAGTGCATATCTGTGACCATCACCAGGCCTCCCTGGACGCTAGTTTTCTGATCTTTATTAAGTGGAATGAGCTTTATGTGGCAGGGAAGGCAGTGCTACACCTCAGTGAATACAGGGGGGAACAAAAGACAGAGAAGGTGTGGAAAGAGGACAGGGGAAGGGAAGCAGGTGGTGCTGGTAGGAACCAGTGGGGTGAAGAGTGCTGTGCTTTTCCTGTTATCTGACACAGGATTAAGACAGTCCAGAGGGTTTCTGTGTAGATCTGAGGGCAAATGGGAGTCAGGTAGGTGAAGGTGTCCCAACAGAGGAGTCAAAGATGGTGTACGTAGTGATGGAATAACAGAACAGCTCAGTTCATTTTAGGCAGGATTCATCAATTCTTCATGATGTGACCCAACCTGAGCTGGCAAGTGAAACCACACATGCAAGTGGCCATTCCCTAAATATGAGTGAGACCATCACCAGGGCCCAGAGGGCTCCCCAGGTCCACCACCCTGATGCAGGAGGTGGATGTGAGCTACCAAGCCCAGAGAGCCACTGCAGCCACGTGGCATGCTGCAGTCACCAGTGTTCTAGATGTGCGTCCCCGACCCTGTAAGCACCGGAAGGAGCCCTCAACCCCAAAACAAGGGAGAGAGGAATTGATGACTAATCCTGACTGGAAAGTAACAACACCAGCTAGCTTTTCTAAAATAAGAACAAGCAATATATTTTTGATGTGGTTATTTCCGTATTAAAAAATAAAACAGTAACTGTAATATTGTTTTGATTGGGAATACAGATCTCTGATTTTATTTATTTATTCATTCATTTATTACCAAATACAACTTCAAACAACAAATGTAAGAGCATAAATGTGTAGTGAGCTTGAAAATACTGAGTCTGCCATGTTCCTCATTTCTATTATTAATTTAAATCTACAAGTTGTACATGCAGCTGCTGAAGCATTACATTTCCTTTGTGGGTTCAGTTCAAAGCAATGTATTTACATGATGATTAATAAACTTTAATTTGCTTTTCTACAGAAGAACATTAAATGTCAGTGATTAACCTGATAAATACACTACTAGAGTAAATTGCACGTAAGTTCTAAAATCCCAATTCCAAAAAAGTTGGGGCGCTGTGTTCTCATAAACCCACATTTTAATTCCTAATATATTCCGAATATAAACGACATATCAGATGTTGAAAGCGGAACATCTTACCATTTCATTGAAAATATTTGCTCATTTTGAATTTGATGGCAACAACACATCTCAAGAAAGTTGGAACAGAGGCAACAAAAGGCTAGACAAGTAACTGGCACAAATCAAAAACAACTGGAGGAGCATTTGGCAACTAATTAAGCTAATTAGTAGCAGGTCAGCAACATGACTGGGTATAAAAGTAGTATTTCACAGAGGCAAAGCCTCTTATGTGTAGAGATGGACAGAGGTTCACCTATCTTACAATTTCAGAAAAATTATCCTTAATGCAAATTGCAACAACCTTGAATATCCTACCATCTACGGTGCATAATATCAACAAAAGAGTCAGAGAATCTGGAGGAATCTCTGTGCACAAGGGATAAAGCCGAAGGTCAAAACTGGATGGGCCCACTGCATTAAAGACAGGCATGATTCTCTACTGGACATCACTGCATGGGCTCAGGAACACTTCCAGAAATCAGTCTGTGAACACAATTTGTCGTGCAAGCCACAAATGCAAGTTAATGGTGCATCATGCAAGGATGAAGCCATATGTGAACACAGTCCATAAACACCTTATTTGCAGGGCCAAAGCTCATTTAATGGAAAAACCGTTCTGTGTTCAGATGAATCAAAATGGTACAGATGCTACAGATGGACTGTTGAGCTGCCAGAATCTTGCATCAGACAAGAATGGGACTAAATTCCTCTCCTAAAACTCCAGCAAATAGTATCCTCACTTCCCAGAATTTACAGACAGTTGCTAAAAGAAGAGGGGATGCACCATGATGGTAAACGTTGCCCAGTTCCAACTCTTTTGAGATGTGCTGCTGCTATGAAATGTAAAAATGAGATAATATTTTCTGTGAAAAAAAAGTCTAATTTTCAACACCTAATATGTTGTTTATTTTCTATTGGGAATAAAATATTGGTTTGATTTGCAAATCAGTGTATCCTGTTTTTATTTACATTTTACACACCCTCTCAACTCTTGTGGAACTGGGCTTACAGTATTCACGTTAACTCCACTGAACAAGACCACAAGCAAAAGGATTAATATCCATAAATTACTAAATATTGTCTACTGCTCATGTCGCCCCACAACAAGAAGGCTGTGGGTTCGGTTCCCACCCTGGGGCCTTTCTGTGTGGAGTTTGCATGTTCTCCCCATGCCTGTGTGGGTTTCCTCCCACCGTCCAAGGACATCATGCTTGGGTGAATTAGCAACTCTAAATTGGCTGTAGGTCTGAGTGTGAGTGTCAGTGGTTGTTGGTCTCTGTCTCTGTGTGTTGGCCCTGTGATGGATTGGTGACCTGTCCAGGGTGTATCCTGCCCCTTGCCCGGAATGTTGGCTGAAATTGGCTCTAGCACTCGGAGCACCCGGATGGCTCGATGGATGCACTACTGCTGACAGTAAAAGCTAATTCATTACCATATAAAATCATTCATGTTCCCTTGCGCCCTCCATTACTTGATTTATACATTTCTCCAAAGTGTTGGTGAGTTTGTATGATATTCTACAGTTTTGTGGAAACTACTTTAAAAGCCTATAACATGCAAATGACCATTTCTGAAATTAGATCATAACAAAATATAACAGCACACAATATTTTTTCTTTTTTGTGTAGCTTTTTTGACAGGTTGATCAAAAAACTTAAATCTAACACTACTCTATTAATCTAATGCAAGTAAGAGTAATATCTTTGGTTGGGTATCTCTTTTAAAGTACATCGACGGATAGCGTCAAAAGCTGTAAGCACAAGCACATAGATGGCTCTTGAAATTATTCAGCATTCCATACCTAATCGGTCATTGTAAAGCTTGTGTAGCCTATTACACACCGCCCCCCTGTGGTGTTGCTGCTGAAGTGGCTGTGTGCAAAATCCCAAAAGGGCTCAAAAAAGAATGAGGCTGTTAGTTCAAATCACAAGAGGCTGAGGTGCCGGCCGAATGTTTTGGAGAACCCACCTGCTCTGCTCAAACACCAAATCTGACGTGTAGATATGTGTCCAATTATCTGATTGTGCAAACTGTGTTATAGATATTAATTATATCTGATGAACACTTCACATTCAAAGCACTCAAGTACAAATACTTTTATTTATTTTTATTATTTATTTGTCATATGTCATATGTACATTTGCATATTTGCACATTTATATTTCTATTTCTATAATTATATTTTTTGTGTTCTATTTTTATTTCTCTCTCTCCTTCTCTTGCCAGTCTTCGACATCTTCACTTTTGAGAATTTTTTATATTTTCACGTTCATCTTGTTGTGTATATATTAAGCAAAGAAGTCAAACTCCTTGTTTGAGTGCACAAACTTGGCCATTAAAGCTGATTCTGATTCTCATTCTCATTTCAGCTTGAACTAGCCATGAGCAGAGCTCTGTCAGGTTTTATTGTTGAATATGAAACCACCTGTAGTGGCCATAACAGACAATACTGTTCAGGAATGAGGCCCACAAGACCGAGTTGAGTATAATTAAGTATAATTACAAAGACAACCCAAAATGTAATGTCCTGATATGACATGGATGCAAGGATCCTAGGAAGTTAAATATAATTGTCTGTAACTAAGTATTGTAGAAAGTGTCATAGTTTGGGTTTTTTGTTCCTTTTTATTGCTGTTATAGTTTTTTTTTATTTTGCACCCCCAGTTGTGTATTTAATGATGATGATGATGATGATGGTGATGGTGATGATAGTGGTGATTAAGATGATGATGCATTTATTATTATTATTACTGTTTACCATCCTTGAAACAGTGTTGCTATAAACCATAACTGCTTAGATGATGATGTTTCCTCAGGACTTTTATGCACAATGATGATGTTACTCTTGGCTTGCTGTGCGACCACTGAGCAACACCTGCCCTTGGCTTTTGTGTATGTGGCCTAGCTGTGGCTTCACACTAGTCAGGATAAGGAGCAGGAATCAAATGAGTAATAATAAATAACACTTTTTTTTTTTTCACTTTTTGTGAAAAGGTGTAAAGCATCTAGCTAAGACTGGGTAAGATTGGAGGAGTGGCCAAAAGGACATTAGAGCAACATTTGCATTTTACCTGAGTTTGAGGCTATGTTTGAGGACTAGGAGTATGTTTCAAAAGTATTACTAGTTTTATTATTTTTGTGTGCAGTTTGCTTGTTCTCCATGTCTCAGCATGGGTTTCCACCAGGTTCTCCTGCTTCCTTCTACAGTCCAAAGACATGTGCCTCTAGGTGAATTGGTGACTCTATATGTCTGCCATGTTATAGACTGGTAACTTGTCCAGGGTGTTCCACACCCTTGCCTCATGTGAAAGACTTGGCTTGACCCTTGATTCTGCATGGATAAGTGATATTAATAATGGGAGCAGCAACAAATTATCACAATGGTGCACTGGTAACTATATTATTTGAAATAATAATAATAATAATATTCATTCATTATTAATTTTGTTTTATTTTGTGGGGGCAAAAATAATATTGAAAGAAGGCAATATGTGCTATATATAAATAAACCGCATAATATTGAGAAAGCCCTTCTTTCTTTCTTCTACGGTAATGGCCCCCTCTTATTCATCTTTTAGCCAGCCGCTGAGACAGACTCACTTGTTTACTTGTTTATCGGAAAGAAGAGATGGGGGTTATTTATTCTGCATTTTGAGAAGCATTAATTGCATAAGCATATTTCCAACTCAAAATATGTGCTACATTATTTAGGGTGCAGTTTTTAGCCTGACTTTCCCAGAATTTGAAAAAGAACAACATGTCCTACATGAATTTGTGTTGTTTTATTCAGCTTCCATATATATGCTTAAATATTGCTAAAATATATGGATGCAACATGTAATACTATATTTGAGCTCATCTTGCACACTTTTTCTCCATGTGCAGATACCTTTCTTTGAATTTAATATGTTACAAAAACACATCTTCATATATCCAGAGGATATATGCATGATAATAATATGCACCTTTATAGTTTATACAGCAACATTAATCTTGATAAAGAGACACAGGCCTATATACATAGGCCAGCATTACATTTTCGACGTTGCATTTTGAGGTCACCCTGGCTTGTGCTCCATCTTTGACTTTTTATTGTGACTCATTGTCAAGCTCTTATTGATTGAACTGCGCCTTTAAACTATCCCACATGAACAAGCTGCGCTGGCTGCGGCAGGAGGAGCGTCCCCTGCCGGTCGAGACCAGCCTCTCGGAGCCGCTGCTCCTCCGCATTGCCCTCGTCCTTCCGTTTCACACTTAACTCCTGCTGTTAAAACACTTCTCCATCTGTGCTCTTTGGTGTTTACAGTTTGTTGAATATCCTGCTGCCTGCTCGGTGCAGCCTGGATGATGGATGTGTCACTATGGTGGATGTAACGTACTCACCCTGCGGTGCGCCGTCCCTTCACAGCGTCACCCCATCGTTACGTCTCCGTCCGGTCGCCTGCGGCTTCAGTGTGTTGATCGGGGATTACACTGACTCTGTGCTGTGAGCAGGGCTGGTGCTGCTTTCACGGCCCGGCAGTAGCATCCTGTTATCGCTGCTTATAAATGTTTGGATGCACATTATGTACTTCCGTTCCGAAGCTGCCAAATTAATGGATCATCTCCTATTGGTCGGGAGTCGAAGACAACGAGTTCCTCTACCGACCAATGGAGCTGCTCAAACAGTCAACGCCACTGACTTTTCCGTTCACTTCGCTGTCACTCTTCAGACTGTACATGCAACCAGAAAGAAATATATTCCACATCTATTCAAATGCAATTATGTCATCTACATATATTAAATTGTATATGATCAGCCATAACATGACAAGTGACAGGTGAAGTGAATAACAGTGATATCTGTTTACCATGGCACCTGTCAGTAGGATATATTAGGCAGCAGGTGAACATTTTGTCCTGAAGTTGATGTGTTGAAAGAAAAATGGGCAACTGTGCAAAATTGTGATGTGTAGACCACTTGATCAGAGTATCTGCAACACTGCAGCTCTGTGGTATATTCCTGCTCTGCAGAGATCAGAGCCTACCACAAGTGGTCTAAGGATGGAAAGACACTGAACTACAGACTGGGTCATGACTCTTTGGGGAGTGATGGTTGGTCCATGTGGTCTGATGCAAAAGAAGTGCTACTGTAGCACAAAGTTAATGCTGTTGTTGTTGGAAAAGTGTCAGAACATACAGAGCATCACAGTTTGTTGTGTATGAAGCTGTGCAGCTGCCCATGCTGAGCCCTGTCTAACAACCGAAGAATCTACGATGGACACATGAGCATCAGTGCTGGACTATGGAGCAATGGAAGCAGATGGTTTGGTTCCATGTGGACATCATGTGGATGGTCGGGCGCGTGTATTTCTCTCACCTGGGGTATACATGACACCGGGATGCATCATGGGAAGAAGACGGGTTGATGGAGCATTGTAAAGCTCTGGGCAATGTTCTGCTGGGAAACCATTCATAAGGATGTTACTTTGACATGTAAGACCAACCTAAACTTGGTTCAGACCAAGTCTAGCCCTTAATGGAAACAGTGTTCCCTGATGGCAGTGGCTTCGTTCAGCAGGATAATGCTGCCTGCCACACTGCTACAATGGTTCAGGAACAACAACCAAGTCAGGGTGTTGACCTGGCTGCAAATTCCTCAGATTTCAATCCAATCCATCATTCATGGAGTCTCCACCTCACAACTTGCAGGAGCTGCTGCTAACTCTTGCTCCAGATGCCACAGCTCACCTTTGGACATCTAGAGGAGTCCACGTCTCCATGGGTGATTTGGCAGTAAAAGAGGGACTGACAAAATATTAGACATGTGGTCATTATGTTATGACTGATATCAGTGTATGACCATCTCAAACTAGTTTATTTACAAATGTAAGTATTTTGCATGTATTATCTTATGTTTTTTATGCTGGATTGTAGATGCTATATAGATACATATACATCTAAAGTACATGAAGATGCACTTTAAATTAATTAGATAGCCATTTATAAGAAAAAATGACTTGAACGTATTGAAATTTTAATTCTAAGCGATTATTTTTTAATGTGTTGTTTTAATAAACCTGCAAAAATGAATCAAATGTACTTTAACAACATATGGTTACATGTCAAACTCTATCAAAAAGTATATGCCATATCACATGGATATTACAGAAATGCTTTGAATCGTTTTTTATTTGATACATATTTAAATTCTTTGTTTGTTTATGTTTTCTTATAACCCATGTGTTATAAACATATATTCCTATATTCAGAGGATGCAAATATTTGATAATGATAAGGATGTATAGCAGCCAGGTTTCATCGGGTTGTGCCTTGAATTTCACAACCAACCCTAACCTTAACCCTGTATCACTGAGTAGAATAAGCCTGTTTCAGTCTAAATCCTAACGATTTTAATCCTTCAATAAGCGGAGTTTTTATTTTACAGTCCCATAGCTGGGATTAAAGTGTTTGGAAGAAGTTCTGATGCCCATTGCTGCCAGATGTTTGCTGCTGCTGCTGCTGTAATGAGAAGCCCAGTCGTTACGTCACTGCCCGGGGTTTCCTAGTGAAGTGAACCCTACGGCGTCATGGCGGAGGCCGGCGGTCGGAGGACCCTGGATTGAAATGCCAGCTTTCTACAATCGTGGTTGACGACGAGCATTAGACTTTACTTACTCCTACAACGGGAAAGGGGGCTTAACTTGATTTTTGAAGCGAGGGGGAAACCAAAACTGCTCCAGATTTACAGAACTGAGTCGTTGGGGCAGCTCTCCCGAACTGGGAGATAGCTAGCTAGCGTAAGGTAGCGTTAGCTACCAGCAGCTGCTAGCTCACCAGTTAAATAAAAGAAGAAAGGACCTCTGAAGTGGAAAGGTGGATTTAGTCAGCTATTTCTTTGCCATTTTCCAGGTAACAAAGATTCACTGAAAGTAACATACAGAACGGAGCAATTCAATACTTAGTTCAGCAAGAAAGTGAGCTAACGTTGCATGTTTATGTGGTAAAAGCCGCGAGAAGTGAGCGGCGAATTAAAACAAGATGGAAGAGGGTGAAGTTAGGTTAGCTAATTTGTATTTGTGGGTTTAATAATGAATAGTAAACACGTTTGGAAGTCCATCAAGGTCGACTACTTGCATATGCATTTGCATAGTTAAATATTGTTGACTGTTAATCAGCGAGTGTCGACCATAAGTAGAAATTGAACATTCCAGCGGTTCCCAGCTCAGATGAACTGGGGCAAAGTTTTGTCATTTTGTTAGCTTCCGTGGTAGCCTCGTGCTTCACAACGTTAGCCAATGGTACTTTGCTTGACAACCTCAGTGAACGCTGGGCTATCATCTACCTTAATATTTGTTGACCTCACGTTGGTCGAAAATATAAATGGTACCACATTTAACATTTGGCTGACATTTTTGTGGCTCATCTGGTGGACATATAACGCTAACTGATGCTTTTCTAATTTTAAAAGTGTTATAATTTTCTGTGAGAAAATCATAATGCTAACACATTAAAGCTAACAAACAGTAATTGGTTACTCGTGAGGTACAGCGGCTAGCAGAGCACCTAGCCTTAATCAAATTGGTTCTTGGTACCACATATTATGGCCATCGTTGTCTGGTTTTGTTGGCCTTTTGGATTCGGAGATAAAATGCTGACTGGCGCCTTTACCGTTTCTGTATACATTGCTGCTAACGCTCCCCGCCAACATTTAATACTGGCGTCACTAACCGGTATTGGGTAGTTAGCAACAAGCTAAAGTGTAGCAACAGCGAGACTCACTGGTACTCTGAATCGAAGGTTAGTATAACTTCGCGCATGATAAGATTGTTTTGACTGTGGCTAAGGTCCTTGTTGTTATTTAGAGGTAATAGTGCTTACGGATCTTTGTGTGAGTGGGAAAACACGCTGCTTCTGCGCAGGCCTGATAGGCCTCTGCAGTGAGAGAACAAATGTAGCTAACAACAACCATCCACGCAGGTCTTTATGTTTTAGATTTTATTTTCAGGTATTCATTGCTAAAGTGATTTGGCATGCAGGAGAGACGCAATTTTAACTGAAAGCACAACGCAGTGTAAAAATTGCTTTAGAAAATGTGACATTAATAAATCGAATTTGATGAGCAATGACAGCTCCATATAGACAGTTCGTGTGTTGAACTTTTTGAAGCAACTACACGTTGTTTGGGATAGTGTCCTGAGTTGGAAATATGATTTTTATTTTATGATCATCAGGACTTGGATTTTATTTATTTATTTATTTATTTATTTTTTTGCAACTTTTGCCAAATTGAGGCAATTACAGGATAAAACAAAATTTCTCAGACAGTTATATATAATGTTTTAAATGTGCATCTTCTCTTAGGTTAATTAGGTGGAACCTAATTGTAAAGGGAAGTCTATATTTTGGACTTCAAAATGGCTGGACGAAGTGAGGATGAAAGTGTAAGCAACAGCAGTGGAGAATCAAGGTAAGCCATAATTCACAAAATGACATTACAACATTGCTGACACTAATTGAAATCCCCACTGTCCATTGGATCTTATTATTTCAACACATTTGACAGAAGCAGGGTGGTCTTGAACTACTCCTCATCTTTTGTTTGACACTGATGTGTGCCATTTATATGAACTGATATCTAACAATATTTAATTAACTTTAATATTTGAATCATAAATACAATCAGCAGACGTAAAATGCAAGCTAACACCTCCATGGTCATATGGCTCCTCCATCACTGCCACCACACTTCAAATTGTTTAATTGATTCATCTTCCACAAGTTGGTTCTTTCTCTCTGAGAAATGCAATAATAGTTTGTATGGATTCAATCAGACTGTAAAAGTGGACTGGTGACTGTATAGATTTTCACGTTCAGTTTGATGTAATTTAAAGTCCCTGACAACCTCTGTAGTGTCATTCAGACACTTGTATGTGACCAGCTCCTTTTTGACAGATGAAGAAGTTTTACAGAGGAATCTTATGTGTCAGCTTGTATTAACAACAAATTTTATTTCAGTCATCTTTCCATGAATACTAACAAATTAAAGAACAAACAAATGTTTAATTCAGATGAATGTTGGAGCATTGTTGTCATTGTCCAAGTATATAAAAGGCAACCACAGGTGTTTTATTGGAAGCCATTCAAAAATGTTTTGAATGAATTAAACCAAATTGATCTGAATTACTACGAACAAATAATTTTTGGATTTTCCTTTGGCATTACAGTAATTCTGATGATGAATCGGGTTCTGGATCGGGCTCTGCATCAGGGTCTGGCTCAGGCTCCAGTTCCAGTTCCTCCAGCAGCAGCAGCAGCCAATCAGGAAGCAGTGACTCAGGAAGTGGCTCAGATTCTGGCAGCCAGTCAGACTCTGACACACAGAAATCCAAGGAGAAGATGGAACCACCAAATAAGTCAAATATTGATGGGGCTGAGGTAAAGAAATTATCAAAGGTGGACTTTCATTTGAACTTCATATATTAACTGTAAAGCGCCTTTCGTAATACAGCATCCAATGGTTCACACTGCATTAAACTATTTATCAAAATTGACTCTGCCGCATTAGTGTTAAAACATAACACTTATTAAAACACACATTAAATCTCTTAATATGTGAAAGCTTTTAATCTGCACCTATTTTGGCTAAACTTTGACCTCACTCATTGATTTAGTTCTGGAAGTCCAACCCAAGTATCCTAGCGGTGCAAAGGTCAGCTATGCTCAGGAAACAGCAGCTTCAGCAGCAGCAACTGCAGCAGAGACAAAGCTCTTCAAACAGTGGATCTGATGAGGTTGGTTTCAAACTAATTTGATTCCCAGTATACATTTGTTGTGCTGTTTAATTGGGAACTAATTGACTCCATTGCAAATGTAATTGTTAGACTCATTTTCTTATTATTTAAGAAAAGTGCTTGTCTTTAACAATAATCTTTTGTAGGACTCATCAAGTAGCGATGAATCTGACTCTTCAAGTGGATCCAAAAGAAGAAGGAATTCAGGCTCCTCTGACTCTGCATCGGGGAGCGGCTCTGGATCAGACTCATCACCAGAGAATAGTGATGAAACGGCATCAGACTATGAGCCGAGCCACAAAATCAAAAGCAGAAAGCCTCCAACCAAGTAAGTCATTTTCCTTTAAATGTCTACCAAGGTATGTATGGTTACATTATAAACCATTTATAGTGATCAGTCACATCGTCTGTTTAAGTATTGATCATAAAATCTGTGATCAATAGTGCACACACAGAGTTTAACTTGATGCATCACTTCTTGTCATGCCTTAGGTTGAATTTTCGCAACGGGAAAAAAAGTAGTACCCAGAGGAAAAACACCAAGAAGTGCTCTTCTTCTGAGGATGAAGACGAAAACTACAAGAAGGTGGCATCAGCGGGGCCACGGCGGCAGGCCACAGTTAACATCAGCTACAAGGAGGATGAAGAACTAAAGACAGATTCAGATGATGTGGTGGAAGTCTTAGGAGAAGATGTCCCACAGCCTGAAGAAGATGAATTCGAAACACTGGAGAGAGTGATGGACTGTAGGATAGGAAGGAAAAGAGGTAAGTTAAATTCCTCAGAATTTAGGAGATGGAGCAATGAGAAAAATTGTTGAGGGGTTTCAGGGGAACTTAGGAAATACCTGGGAGATTTATGGCTACTTGAGCCCAGCTCTAAGAATGATTCTCATCTTTTTTTTTTTCCCAAACAGCAACAGGAAGTTCAACCACTGTTTATGCTGTAGAAGCAGATGGAGACCCTAATTCCAACTTTAATCCCAACAAAGAAGTTGGTGAGGTCCAGTATTTGATAAAATGGAAGAACTGGGCCCATATCCACAACACCTGGGAGACAGAGGAAACACTCAAGTTGCAGAATGCCAAGGGCATGAAGAAACTGGACAATTTCAAGAAGAAGGAACAGGAAAAAAAGAAATGGTGAGAATTTGTTTGATGTACATGATTCTCATATGATTAGATGATAAATAAAAGTAGATAGAGGGGGCAGCTGCTCTCTCTGTAGAATTCAATGGTCGTGTCCATGCTAAACCCAACAATCAGTGATTCATCGGACTTTTATTTATTCATCACTTTCATAGACGTGTAACTTACTTTACCAAGAAATGCAAAAAAAAAAAAAAAAAATCCTACATCCATTTAATCTTCCTCACAGAAACTAAAACACCCATTTACCCATTACTGAGTAAAAAAAATCAATACAGTAATAACAGAAACTGTGAAAACACTAATATGAATCACCTGTAGGAGCAATAAAATGATAACAAATAGATAAATATTTGATATAAAAAAAGAAACAAATGCATATTTAGACAAGGCAGCATGGCGGCATACTGGTTAGTGCTATTTCCTCACAGCGAGAAAGTCATGGGTTTCATTCTTAAGCCTGGGGCCTTTCTGTGTGCATGTTCTCAATTAACCTGAACAGAGGCCACAACCTTCTTATTGTGGGGCAACATCACTAACCACTATGCTGCTGTACTGCCCTATAGGAAACCTTAAAATATATAAATAAATGGACAGGCAAATAAACAAAGACAATTTATATCTTTGTTAAAAGCCAGACTAAAAAGTTAGGTTTATTTTTAAAAGAAAAATTAAGACCTATCTCTAACTTAACTATTTCTATCCACATACATTTGCATGAAAACATTTTTAAACTGATACGCCACAATCTTTTTGTCAGAAATTTCCCTCACAGATTTAAACCTCAATTTAATTGAAAATTGGTGTCTCAAAAGAACCAAGAACACATAAAAACAAATGTTGTCCATTAAAACCTGTATTCAGTAAGATAGGTGGCCACTGTCTTGACTGTCATGCTTTCAGACACCTGTACCTCTAAAATAGTCTTCAGCTACACTTCAACTTCAACTGGTTCAAATTTTAAAACCAGATGCGTTATTTATATCCTGGAAACAATTGCATTAATATTAGAGGCATAAAACGGTTACTCTGGTTAATCTTTTTACCATAGGAATTTTCTAATTTATGTAGGGATTTAAACTGATCATCTCTTACCCACTGACCAGCTAATTTTTAATGATGAAATCTAGAATTTGTGAAATACATAAGTTAGTACACTCCAAAAAAGTGTTGGTTTGTCCCATATCCAACATGGACTGGTTATTGTAAACTCTGTTTTTTCCCCCCCATACAGGTTAAAGATGGCTTCACCAGAAGATATAGAATATTTCAATTGTCAGGAAGAATTGATGGATGACCTTCACTCTCAGTATCAATTAGTTGAGAGAATCATAGGTGCGCCATTATGACTCAGACATTTTTTTTCTGACTGTAGTTGATGCCACTGAACTTGTGTAATTAAAACTGTCTTCAATTCTTCTGGCCAGGCCACTCAAACCAGAAGTCAGCCGCAGGTTATCCAGACTATCTGTGCAAGTGGCAAGGCTTACCATATTCAGAATGTAGCTGGGAAGATGGTGCCCTGATTGCTAAAAAGTTCCAGAAATGCATCAACGACTATATGAGCAGAAACCAGTCCAAGACCATTCCATCCAGAGACTGCAAGGTAAAATACTGCCAGGTCTCCACAGCCAGTGGCAGTTTTTTGGTGATTACTTGGTAACTTAGTAGACTTTTGCATTTAATCATGTCAACTAACTCCCGTTGTTCCTTGTAGGTGCTTAAACAGAGACCCAGATTTGTGCCCATGAAGAAGCAGCCAGCTTACATTGGTGAAGGACTGGAGCTGCGAGACTACCAGTTGGACAGTTTGAACTGGATGGCCCACTCCTGGTGCAAGTGTGTCTCAAGTTGTCCTTAAATTGGTTTCATTTCACCTTCCAACATTAATCTGCCCTTTATTGGATGTGATTCAACTTTTGCTTGTGATATAGGGTTGGATAGTGATATATGATATTGGAGGATGTTTTTATTCAGTTCTGTGAGGATTGCACAAATGAATCTTCAGTTACTGTTCTTCACATAATGCAAATTAGCTGACATCTCATTATGATGTACTCATGAAGGTGATCATTGAGCCAACGTGGAGTTTCTTCTCCACTGAAATGTCAAATCAGTTGTATTTGGGTGTAAGGTTTCTTAAAGGCCTAAAAACATGTTAGTAAAAAGGAAATTGATGCAAGAAATCCGGACTGACTGAGTTAATTTGAGGCAGTAAAAAGTAAGAAACATGGAGAGCAATGAATCCACCAACTTTCCCACACCTGTTCATTTTGTATTATCTTTGGAGTTGGCACAAACTTGCATGGGATAGGTCAATCTAGATATCTGAACCATGGCTAGCTTCTACAGCAGGACAGTGATCCAGGTATAGCTCAAAATGTCAATTAATGCAAGCTAAAGCTTTTGGTATAATCCCTCTTCACCCTATTATTTTATGAAATGAAAGATAACAGGGCATAAACATTTTAAATAAGGGTTATTTTTAATGTGTGTTCACAGGAGGGTTGAACTGTTTGCTTTTTTTCACAGAACTGCATGGAAATGGCATAGATGCCACAGTCATGTTTTAGCTGCTTCATAACAGGCTAATAAACTGAATTTCTGATGTTCTCTTCTGCTTTATCCTCATTCATAGGGGCAACAGTTGCATCCTTGCAGACGAGATGGGTTTAGGGAAAACCATCCAGACCATCTGCTTTCTTAACTACCTGTTTAATGAGCACCAACTGTATGGGCCCTTCTTGCTGGTTGTGCCTCTCTCTACACTCACCTCTTGGCAGAGAGAAATTCAGCTTTGGGCCAGTCAGATGAATGTTGTGGTCTATCTGGGAGACATCAGCAGCAGAAATGTGGTATAGTTGTTCAGGCACTCTGTACACTTACAGACACACATTCACAGACTCAATAGTGTGGGTTCCAGCTGAAATCTAAGAAAGAGAAGAGAAGGTCCGGACTTACTATCGTCAAACCTTAGCCAGTTTCTTTGGTGATTTTGTGAAAGACTGAGCTGTGATTCCAGCTTTATAAAATGTACATGGATCAATCACAGAAAGTTAGTTTTTCAGTGGATCCCACTACAGTTAAGTCCAGTTAACACAAGCTAAGCATTGTGTGAGGTGAGGGTCACTGTGGTGAAAGCACTTCTAATTCCTCAGCCAGGAAAGCAGAACAGGTCAGTTGACTGTCTGTAACAAGATGTGTAGCCCTCAGCCTCTAATTGTCATCTAGACACAGTTCAGTAACGTCAGTTTATCTAAAACTGGAGTCATTGTGCTAAATTAGCAGTGCTGCAGACAGTAAATACTGTGCTAATAGAAGCTGATTGTATCAGAATGATGGAGACACAGCAAGTCATCTAAATCCATCTTCAATATTCGCGCTGGTCCAAAAAAAAAAGACTTAAATATTCCTTTTTCCTGTAGTTAATGTTTAACTGTTTGACCTACCATAGAACATCTGCCAGAGTGCATCGTTAATTTTTTACATGCTGTATTGCCATTTTAATTTTATTTTTTTTTAGTAGTATTTAATTTTTTTAAAACATCAATACAATCCCAAATTTTATTATGTATAACTTAGCTTAATAAAAATGTTGAAAGTGAAAAAAAATAAAAAATTTTACATACATTTTCAAAATTACAGTTACGTCATAGCTGTACCATTTTAAAATAGATCTTTCTAACAGTGTATTCCAACATAGGGGGCCTTGTGAAGGCCCACAGTCTGGACTATGTTTTTCTTTTGTCCGCTTTACAATGGATTTCTGCAAACACTTTAGTAAGAAGAAACAGCGCTCTGGGACACATTGAATGCATGATAAACTCCTCAGGTTTTTCTATGCAGAAAGTATTGCTACTCTATCTTATTTGCTTGCAATTCTAAAGGCACTGAAACATAGATATGCTGGTGGGATTGAGGACACTCCTGCTGGGAATAAAGGGTTAAAATGTATGGATGCAGTTTGTTGTTGAATGTCTTTGCATTTATGATGTTTTCTTCTGTGTTTTCAATTGGTAGATTAGGACACAGGAGTGGATGCATGTCCATAGCAAGAGACTTAAATTTAACATCCTACTCACAACATACGAGATTCTTCTCAAAGACAAAGTAAGCAACTACTGTATGGCATTATGGAACATAGTCCTGGATTGTTGTTGTTTTGTTTTTGTTTTTTTCCCCTCCACATGCTGTACTCATTAAGTGGTGAAGATCAGTTCAAAAGCTGTGCATGATACTAACACAACTATAATAAATGTTTTCTAGTCATTTTTGGGCAGTGTGAATTGGGCCTTCATTGGTGTGGATGAGGCACACCGGTTGAAGAATGATGACTCCCTCCTCTACAAGACCATGATAGATTTCAAGTCCAATCACAGGCTTCTGATCACAGGAACACCACTTCAGAACTCCCTGAAAGAGCTCTGGTCCCTGCTACGCTTTATTATGCCAGACAAGTAGGTCATTTTATCACACTTAAAGGCTAATAAACACTGTTCCTTATAGCAAAAAGCAATGTGGACAAGATTATAAAAGAAGCACTTGGATAAAAAGCGAGGAATTAAATATTTTGTATCTCAAGAGGGATTTGTGTGAAGTTTGAAAAATATCCTCTTGATGTCACTTGAGTCAGCAGTTCTTAGGGCCGAAGACTAAAAGTTTGAAAATAAGAGGCCAGGTGGCTCAATCGAAATCATCAGCAACTAGCACACTGATACATAAAAAAAAATCTTTAATAAATTTTCAGTTTGTAATTTGTACCATGAGCAGACTGTATAACTGTCTTTTTCCTCAAGGTTTCACTCCTGGGAACTGTTTGAAGAGGAACATGGTAAAGGCAGGGATTCTGGCTACACCAGTCTACACAAAGAACTTGAGCCTTTTCTGCTGCGCAGGGTAAAGAAGGACGTTGAGAAATCCCTTCCTGCCAAAGTGGAACAGATCCTCCGAGTTGAGATGAGCGCTATCCAGAAACAGTATTATAAGTAAGCTGCATTTCCTTTTGAATCCTGAAATTCTGTCCCTTTGTCATCATGCACCCAAGTCAAGCTCATACAATTTTATCATGGAGACATAAACATCTGTTCATTAGTTTTAAATATGTTTATTCTGTGTTCAAATCTATAGTAGCACCACAGGCAATAGTGCATGTGCCTTGTGTGAACATAACGATGGAAAGATCAAATATGAACCAAGAAAGCCAGTTTGTACAGTTCAAGTCAGTGTTAACTTTTATTCATAGTCTTGAAGAAAATTCCATTTACTTAAAGTCACATTTTGATAATCTGCAATGCTTTAAATTTTGTGTTGATGAAATACAGTGATTTTAGTCAGACAAAATTTATGGTAGAGTAGTCAACAAAAATCTAAAAGATTAAGTTGAAATGCAATGCATTATTTAAAATGTTTCTGTTGTCTCTTCCCAAATGGGGAATATCTTAACATTTTAAAATGGAGTTTTAAGATTATAACATCCAATACAGATACGTGATCTATTTTTTTTTTTTTTTTCTCTCTCTATTTGATAGGACAGTTTGAAGAGTAACAAGGAATTGGGGGGGGGCGGGTGGGCGGGTGAGGGATGACATGTGGCAATATAGTGTATTAGACATACACTATATTGCCAAAAGTATTCGCTCACCTGCCTTGACTCGCATATGAATTTAAGTGACATCCCATTCTTAATCTAAAGGGTTTAATATGATGTTGGCTATAACAGCTTCAACTCTTCTGGGAAACTTTCCACAAGGTTTAGGAGTGTGTTTATGGAGATTTTTGACTGTTCTTCCAACGGCGCATTTGTGAAGTCACACACTGATGTAGGATGAGAAAACCTGGCTCTCAGTCTCTGCTCTAACACAGTCATGTTGGAACAGGAAGGGGCCATCCCCAAACTGTTCCCACAAAGTTGGGAGCATGGCAATTGTCCAAAATCACTTGAATACCATACTGTATGTCATGGTGGCATACCAACAGAACTGTGCACCAGTGCACAAAATAATCACAAAATATCCATAAAGACATGGATGAGAGAGTTTAGTGTGGATGAACTTAACCGGCCTGCAGAGTCCTGACCTCAACCTGATAGAACATGGGACGACCTAAAGCAGCAAATGAGAACCAGGCCTTCTTGTCCAACATCAGTGTGTGACTTCACAAATGTGCTTCTGGAAGAATGGTCAAAAATTCCCATAAACACTCCTAAACCTAAACTAAAGCAAGTTACGGAAAATAAGTGAGTGTTCTGTCTGTGATTAGATGGATCCTGACCAGGAACTACAAGGCTCTCAGTAAAGGTACCAAAGGCAGTACATCAGGATTCCTCAACATCATGATGGAACTGAAGAAGTGTTGTAACCACTGTTACCTTATCAAGCCCCCTGAGGACAATGAGTTATTCAACAAAGCTGAAGCCCTACAGGTCTGTTTATTGTATGTTAATGTGTTAGATTATCTGGGTTGTTGTCTATTTTTTATTATAATTAATGACATGGGTAAGATTAACAGAATGAAGTTATTTTCAGACTGTTAGAAGAAATAGATGCTGCAGCCCAAAGCCAGAGAGCAGTGACGGTGAACTAAAGCTGTAAAATTTAGAAAGTTAAACAAAAGGAGAGATGGCTCTAAAGCTGTTAATTTCTAGTTTTTTTTTTTTTTTGGGGGGGACTTTTTTAGATATGTTTGTGTGATTCTAGCTGCAGTGGCAAAGTTTTGTTGCATCACTGAGCTGCGCAGGGATATGATGATTATAGATTTTGATTATACGAATTCACAGTTTCGCGATGATGCATTAATTAATTTCACACTACTGCTGATGAAATGAAATCACATGAGCATTCTTTAGATATTTTAATTTTTGTATTGACAGAAATAACACTTAATAAAATTATACAGTACAAAATAATAAAGATAAACAAAAAGTCTCCCTTTGGAATTAAATAAAAGTGGCCTCTGCTCTGTAGACATCAGTAAACATCAGTATTTCCCTTTTGGGGGGGAAGACAATGGAATCAAAGGCTGCAGGACCTCTGTCTGCATGGCTCTTTTGATTAAAAATATCACAAAACTAGTTTGTATATTCAGTTTGTGTGTTCTTTCTATAATTCTTTTAGAACTGAGTAGAGAACTTGCAAACATGGTAGAAAAAAATATCTAGTTGGTTTTTGACTTATAGCTGACAGTATAGGGGTTTTTTTTATTTAAATGTACAAATAACACTCTTACATTGGAAAATAAATAAAACACTGAACACCTTTTTTTTTTGGGGGGGGGGGAGTGAGAAAAACCCGGTGTAGCGGAGCCTTTGGGATTAAATTAATTGAGACATCTTAAAGCACAGTTAATAGAAAAATTGGTTAATCGCTGCATCCCTACTCTGCACTTTTTTAAAAAGTCTTATTGTCTTCGAAGGTGTTTTTAAGGATATATTAACATTTAGTTTGCTGGCTAGTGCTTATTGAAATGGCCTTGTTTTTGTATCAGTGTGAAGTTTGAGATTTTTTATTTAGACAGACTTGGACTTGTTTTTTTTTTTTTTTCTTTCGTTTTTTTGTCATTTTTCTTTTTTTAAGTTTTATGTTTTAGTTAAAGCTTGAAAGGAAATTATAAATAAAAGCTCCTATGTTGCTGTTGTTTGTAATTCATATTAAGGTGGAAGTGTGCACATACCATATGAAGACTTTCTAACTGCTAATTAGAACCTGACAGAAAATGTGTGAAGCCTACAGATTCAAATCTATAACTGGGTTGAGTAACTTTATTTCTTTACTTGGAGAATACTGATCAATAACTGTGTTAATCCATCCTGTCCTCTCACAGCAACTGATCCGCAGCAGTGGGAAGCTGGTTCTGTTGGACAAACTTCTGGTGCGTTTAAAGGAGCGAGGCCACAGAGTTCTTATCTTCTCCCAGATGGTGCGGATGCTCGATATCCTGGCTGAATACCTCAGAAGCCGACAATTTCTCTTTCAGGTAGACACAAACTGCTCTCACATGATCATCCATTATCCTGTACATACACTTTTGGAGCACCTTATTTGGGACACAATTTAAATAATGGATATGATATGCTTTTGCTGAGGCTCTTGAATTGTGATCAGGTTCTTCATTGGACCCTTTCCAGAGTCAACCTTTAGCAAGTTCTATTAAATAGACAGTTTACAAAGGTTTATGTGTGCAAGCCATGAATCAGCATAGATCAGTGAATGTAGCCAGAAGCACAATAATCTCAGTGAGTGTAAAATGCAAGTTTGTAAGCCACACAACTCTTCCCACGTTTGGTCTTTTAGCCAACCTGACCAAGAACTCAGTCAATGTAACATTTTTGAAATGTCTAAAGGCAGAATAGCCATCTGATCATCCCTCCACCAATGACTAAATAAATGTATGGGAGTAAAAGATGTACCTTCCTCAGACTTTAGGGGCAAAGATGATCTGGTTTGGGAGAAAATTTTAACTATTGTGGCATAATGCTCTGTCTCACTGTCTAATCCCTGGTTAATGTAATTCTTATGTGGAAGCATGGTTGTGTGGCAGGTTCAAGCTATGGTGGTATTGCCTTATGGTAGGGACAATACAGAATCAAGGGATGGCTCCATGCAGCCAGATACACCAAAGTTTTTTAGGATGAACTACCCCAGAGTGCATATGACCTGAAACTGGGGCAATAGTCACTATGTTTACATGACACCTAAAAAAAAAAACCAAAACCTAATTGTTGCATTAGTCTGGCCAAAGCTGGACATTTAAAGTACATGCAAACATGTCAGCTCGACTGAAGTCGAATTTGTAATTGTCGGACTAACACACCCAGATAATGTGATTGAAAGTCGATCTACTGCTGCATGTATATAGACAGTTGACTGGTGCTGGAGAAGGTGATCTGCACATGCACTAAAGTTTCGCGCTCAGCTATGACCCGGAAGTTGAATGGCATTTAAAACACAAACGTAGGAGGTTGGTCATAAGAAGCGTTGAACATGGCAAGTCTGCAACAAAAGTTAATTTTTGTGTGGATACAAATGTGCTGACTTGCTAGCTCATCAGTCTTTTTTCATTTTTTTTATTTCCACCTCTGTTGTAGTCTGTGATGTCATAGGTCAATCGGTAGCGACCCATTACCCACAAGCCAAAAGAGTGCATATTGTCACCTATTATAGCGGAGGCGACATGATTTCAACAAATAAATCGATTTCACTTCCGTGCATGTATACTGGGAAAGGGACAGAAGTCAGATGAAATGGCTTTATCGCAGTGTAACCATAGCTTAATTAACTGTACATGTAAATGTGTTGACGGGGTGAAATTGGGACTCTCAGCCAGTCTGGAAATAAACCATGTAGATCTAAAGATAACAGTTCAAAGGTTTCCCCCATCCAATTTGCTGGTTTTTGAGAAGATCTTCCTGAAACAAATGCTGAAAACAAATACAGGGAACTTTAATCCAAGGTAATCTGTAGATTTAGGAGTCAAATTTAAGGGACTAAACACTTGTCAAGCGATTTCAAGTTTAATTTTTAATAAGTTAGCAAGATTAAAGAAATAAAGTTTCACACTTCATTATGATTAATGACGATTGACTCTTTTTTTTTTTTTTTCGTACTGCATTTATTCTCGTAGTTTAACATCACAGGGTGCATCAACTCTCCATGAGAATGATGCACTTATAGTCTTGCTGTTAAATATTTTATTATTTCTGTGTGTGTGTGAGTGTGTGAGTGACCATCACCAGCCCTCCCTGGAAGCTAGTTTGTTGATCTTTGTTGAATGGAATGACCTTTGTGTGGCAGGGAAGGCAGTGCTACATCTCAGTGACTATAGGGGGAAGCAAAGGAAAGATGCAGTAGGATGGGCAGGGGAGCGGAAGCAAAGCAGGTGGTAGAGTATAGGACACTGTGATTTCCCTGTTACCTCACTCGGAGATTAAGAGAGTCCAGAAGGTTTCTGTGTAGATATGTGGGGAGATGGGAGTCTGGGTAGGTGAAGGTGTCCCAGTAGAGGAGCCAAGTCAAAGATGGTGTGCATAATGATGGAATGACAGAACAGCTCAGCCCATTTTTGGCAGGATTCATCAAGATTCATGATGTGACCCAACCTGAGCTGGCAAGTGAAACCACACATGTGTGGGAGCATTCCCTAAAAATGAGTGAGACCATCACCAGGGTCCAGAGTCGGGTCAGAGGCAAGGCTCCCCATGTGTGGGAGCATATGAAGCACCAAACCCAGAGAGCCACTGCAGCCACATGGCTGCAACCCCCAGTGTTTAAGGCAGCTAACGGCAAGCACCACTGAACCACCCAAGCAAGCACACGTTGGAGTGGAACAGGAGGGCCTCACACCCCCCCCCCCCACCCAGCCATCCATGCCCGCCACAGATATTTCACACCCCAAATCCCAACCCCCATTCACTGGACGAGCTGGAGATACCACCCCACCAGCTGAAGAGACCCACCTGGGAGCTCTGACAATGCCTCCACGGGTGGACACCGGAAAAGCACCCAAAAGGAAGGACGAGGTGGGGCTGTGGTCATGCAGGGTGCTGGACCAACACACACAGACCAAGGACACTGCGGGAGAAGGAGATCTTCCTTGCACCGGGAGAACCACCCAACCCCCTTGAGAAGGGGGAGAGAGAGTGGCGAGCCATCACGCACCAGCCAGTGTTGGACTCAGACCATTATCTTTTCAATCGACAAAATGAAAGTAATTGTCTGTTATAACTGTCTCAATATGAAATGCTGTCTATTTGTTTAGAGATTGGATGGCTCAATCAAAGGGGAGATGAGGAAGCAGGCGTTGGATCACTTCAATGCTGAAGGCTCAGAGGTAAGTTCTCTGCTCTACATACTGTCAATATAGCATTTGTTTAATAAAACACAACTGTTTATAGCTACAACCTCCATTTGTGCTCTCAGGATTTCTGCTTCTTGTTATCAACACGTGCGGGTGGTTTGGGTATCAACCTTGCATCAGCTGATACAGTAGTCATATTTGACTCAGACTGGAACCCCCAGAATGACCTACAGGCTCAAGCCAGAGCCCACAGGATTGGACAGAAGAGACAGGTAAGCAGCCACCGTCTCAACTCAGTTAGTATGTTCCAATGTATTTTGAGGCAGGAATGCAGTATAGAATTTAACTTAAAAGCTGGTATTGTTGTACGTTTTATAACCCCACTCAAATTGTCCCATGGAAATAAAGATTGCCAACCTAACCTGAACAGAGACCACAGCCTGCTGTTCTGCTATGATTTAAGGAGTTAACTGTATATATTATGATTTCCATGTGCAATGGCAGGTGAATATCTATCGTCTGGTGACAAAGGGCTCTGTGGAGGAGGACATCATTGAGAGGGCAAAGAAAAAAATGGTGCTGGACCATCTTGTTATTCAAAGGATGGACACCACAGGGAAAACAGTCCTCCATACTGGTGCTGCTCCATCCAGGCAAGAAACCACACTCTGCTGCTCCATCATGCCCCCTCCTTTTTGTCTGCCCACCTTGTGTTGTCACATTGCCAGAATTAATGCAGATTTTCAAATCAGCTGGAGCCATGTCCACAGGCATGACGTTTTGTGGTGTTGTCAATTTTTATCATTCTAATGAACTTGACATCCCTGTGACTCTTTGTCGGAATTTCTCAAATTTTGGAACTCTGACTCAAGGATCAATTGGCTGATATTGGCCAAATACTTAAGTCACTGTGACTTTGAGATCTGTGGTCTTTGTGTTTTTCATAAAGATTGGTGTTACACTTTGTTGCTATTAATGTGTGGTGATTTCTTTTCAATACAGTTCAGCACCCTTCAATAAGGAGGAGCTCTCTGCCATCCTCAAGTTTGGTGCCGAGGAGCTTTTCAAAGAGCCAGAGGGTGAGGAGCAAGAGCCTCAGGTACGTAGTTTATTTACCAGTTTTATTTACTCAAGTGTGTGTGCATGATTAAGTACTGATATAGCATGTTGTGGCGTTCTTTGTACCACAGGAAATGGATATTGACGAGATCTTGAAAAGAGCTGAGACCAGGGAGAATGACCCTGGACCTTCCACAGTAGGAGAGGAACTGCTGTCTCAGTTCAAGGTTAAAAATTGTTCACTGGTTTGGAAAGTGGTTTCAAAAGCAAAGATGGCTTTACTTTTGTGTTTATGTTCAGAGGGGTACCATTCACAGTTGTTTGTTGACCCATCCTTTGCAGGTAGCAAACTTCTCAATGATGGAAGACGAAGAAATAGACATCGACTCTGAGCGAAGTCAGCGGAGTTGGGACGACATTATTCCGGAGGAGCAGAGGAGAAGAATGGAAGAGGAGGAGAGACAGAAGGAGCTGGAGGAGATCTACATGCTACCACGCATGAGGAATTGTGCCAAACAGGTATGCAGGCAGTCATGCATAATATGATCAGGGTTTGTTTAGTTGTGATGTTTAGTTCCCAGAACGTTCAGGGTTTTTTGTTTTTAATGAGCTTTTATATATCAACTTTTAATGAACTTGATACATTATTAGATAAGCTTCAATGCTGTCGAGGGCAGACAGAGCAGGAACAGGAGGTACTCCGGGTCTGACAGTGACTCCCCCTCAGACCGAAAGAGGCCAAAGAAACGAGGGCGGCCTCGGACCATTCCACGAGAAAATATCAAAGGTTTCAGTGACGCTGAGATCCGGAGGTGACTGTTTGATTTGATTTCTCATTTGTGACTTTTTATCTTATCCCAGCAGCTGATTCTTCAAACCTCTTTCATCTCCTTACAGGTTTGTCAAGAGTTACAAAAAATTTGGAGGACCACTGGAAAGGCAAGATACTCCAGATTTACTCATTCTTAATAACAGCAATATGCCACACAGACTAGTAAGTCTACATCTCCTTAACTCAGGTTGGATGCTATTGCTCGTGATGCTGAACTTGTGGACAAGTCTGAACACGACCTGAAACGATTGGCAGAAACAGTTCACAACGGCTGTGTGAGGACACTACGAGAAAACCCCTGTGGACCAGACAAGACCTCAGGTGACTAACAGATCTTGATGGATAATCCTGGGTCTGAAGGATTTATGAATGTATAATTGTTGTGCTGTGTACACATGCTGAAAAGGCTACAGTAATAGTTCATGACATTCACTATTTGCAGACATTTTGTGTCTGCTGTGATTTCATGGTTCTCAAAATGTGATTTGGAGCTTCCCTTGATGAAACTCCTTATTTCTTCTTGTTTTATGATCAGGAGGCAGAAGAGGAAAGGTTAAAGGCCCCACATTCAGGATCTCTGGAGTTCAGGTGAATGCCAAGCTTGTTATCTCCCATGAGGAAGAGCTGGCACCACTGCACAAGGCCATTCCTGCTGACCCAGAGGAGAGGAAGAAGTAAGGCTTCTATTGCACACAATGGTTCCCGTTGGACAGGATCAGGCTTCACTTCAAATTTTATTAGGTTATTTTCACACTTGGTCCCTTTCAACCTCCAAAATTAATTCAGAACAATTAGTCAGCATTTCTAACCCCCTAATGTGAGTTGAACTGAAATCAGATTAGCTGTTGCTGTGTCAGATTTGAGATGGATAATGAAAGTGTCCTCTTTCAAATGAAAATTGGAGAAAGTCCACTTCTCTGTCCACTTAAAGAAGATGGGGTTTAGTCCATTTGCAGAGGACTGTATTCTAAAACACCCTTACTCTTTGAAAGGCCCAGTAAGTTAGTGGCTCATACATTTCATACTGTGTTAACAGGCACCCTGTAGTTAAATATGACCTCATGAAGTTTTTGTGTGTGAGCAGGTATATGATTCCATGCCACTCAAAGGCAGCTCACTTTGACATCGAGTGGGGGAAGGAGGATGACTCCAGCCTCCTGATTGGCATCTACGAGTACGGTTACGGCAGCTGGGAGATGATCAAGATGGACCCAGACCTCAATCTTACACACAAGGTCAGTTAGAAGAGAACATGTACATGTACTCACAAGTGTCTGTGAGTGTTGTGGTTTTAGGAAGTGTTTAGATCCCTCTATTCTTTGACATTTTGTTCTATTGCTGCCAGATTTTAAAACATTTTAAAAAACCCCCATAGCTTATTCCCAGTCCCAGCATCATCAAAAAGTCAAAACACTGTCTTTGAATTTTACCAATTTTTTTTAAAGAGAAGAGGAGAAACTGGCGATCGGATGTTATGAATTGTTTGAAGAAAGAAACAGAATCTGAATAAACTGTCTGTTAAATTCTACAGTTCATAATTCTGCATCAATTTTGCTCAAGACAAAGCGAGGAAACATGTCAATTCCCACCTGTTCTTGTCCCATAATGTGTCCATGCATATGCATCAAGTAACAACATGTAATTACTTCTTACTTCACCACTTCGTATGGAAACAGTTGTGTGATGTTTTTAGCTAGACGGATGACTCCGTTGTCCACATGTGGAGCGTTTCCTGTGGCCGAAGAAGCTTGGTGTGGGGTAGGGCCGGGTGATATGGCCTAAAATTATATTGCGTTTTCTTCCCTACTGTGTGCTGAGACTTACAGAGCATTTGAGATGAGTGCCTCCTCTGGCTCTTCTCATACTCGAGGTCATGTTTTGTTTTTAGAAGTAGAACAAATTGCTCATTTTACTTTTGTTAGCAGGCACTGTCGCTCAATACATCTTACAAATTAAATTTTTCTGCTCACTATCCAACTCTTTGATATGAACCAAGTCCAAATCACTGATGTAGCACCATGTTTTTGTTGTTTTTTTTTACCAGCCCCTCTTGCTCCATGATCTCTGTGCTTAAAGCCATTGCCACACTGAGGCAGATACGATGACGTCATCAACAAGTGTTATTGCGATTGGTCGGTAGAGTCCAAATCTCTACCGTACGCCAAATTTATATCTTTTATGCAGTCTGCCTCTTATACTGCGCACCCCTAGTGTTGGGGCAATGTGAGCAGAGGGACTATGAAGCCAGTTAGTGCTTTTGTAATTTGTGTACAATGGGTGGAAGTATAAGAACTTACTGCGTTCAACCTAATAAGTTAGTTATTAAATTGTGCATGGTATGGTTATAACTGACAATGTGCCTGATGGGACCATGTAGTCCATGCTGCCTCTTGCGTCTCTCATTGCAGTTGCTAAAAGGGTCAAAAATAGACAAGATCAATTATATATGTTGACTTGCCTGTGTAATATGAAGACATTGAAACTATATCATGATGTCTTCTTTTTAGTGTATGACAATCAACAGATCACTTGTCTCAATGGAAAATTATCTGAGATAATGGAACTTCAGGGTCCAATGGGGGGGAGCACCTAGGGTTAAATTATGCATTTTGGATTTCCTATAGAAAAGATGGAGATGTATATTTTGCATCACAATAATACTTAGGCCACATTTGCCAACCCTTCTTAAATGATGAAAGACTGAAAGTCAAGGTGCTCACTATAAACTTGTCCACTGGGGCCTTATGTCTACGGTCACTTCAAAGGCATGTTTAAACTAAGGGAAAAGTTTCACAGAGCCGTGGGTAGCAACTTTCTACTCAAATTGAATTTGAAGCATAAACTGTGTACACTGTTTATCAGCTCCTACCAGATGACCCCGATAAGAAGCCACAGGCCAAACAACTACAGACAAGAGCGGACTACCTCATCAAGTTACTGAGCAAGGATCTGGCCAAAAAAGAAGCACAGAAACAAGCTGGGACCGTAAGTTTAACATGACTCTTAATGTCCAGGTTCCTCTGTGTTTTCACCATTGCTGTGGAGTGTGGAATGTGTCTACTAGTCCACTATGTCTCACCGTGTTGCAGGCCAACTCACGGAAGAGAAAACCTCGAAGTAAAAAAAGCAAAACTCTGAAACTGACAAAGACAGACGAGGCAATGAAGAGTCTGTCTTCAGATGCCACATCAGACAAGCGGTCGGACGATGAGGACGCACTTAATGAGGAAAAGGTACATTCAGATACTAATATTTGTGACAATCACGTTATATCTGCCCCCCCCTTGCAGCTGCATGTTTCCTGTTTGGAACTGTATGCGTGGTGTGCCCTTACCCTTACAGGAGATGGCACCAGTGAAGCACCCAAGCAGACGGGGCCGGGCAGACAGGGTCACGGTGAAGGAGGAGGAGGAGGAAGAGGAGGAAGAAGAGGAAGAGGGTGACGATGAAGATGAGGTGGAGCCTGAGCAGGATGAGGGCTCTTCATCAGGCGAGAGAGATGTCAAAGAAAAGGAAATCAAAAAAGAGGGCAAAAAGGAGAAAAAGGAGGATAGCTGGGACTTCAAAGAAGCAAAGGATCCAAAGGAGAAAAAAGAAATAAAGCCCCTGGAGGCTATACATAAACAAGAGGAGAATATAGACAAGGTGAAACTAAGACTCATATATTCTTTCCCAATGTGGGTCATAGTCTTGATTCATTAAATAAAGTATAATGTTGACATAATAATGCTAAAGGCTCTGTGTAAATGACAAGAGAGTATCTCATTATAAATCACATCACAAATCTTTTTCACTAGAATGAAGTAAAAACTGAGGTACGCGAGCGAGCAAAGAAAGTCTCTGATGTCCCTGTGCACATAACAGCAAGTGGAGAGAATCTTCCGGTGTCTGAGGAGTCTGAGGAGCTGGACCAGCGGACTTTCAGTGTGGTATGTTTCTCTGGGGGAAAAAAAAAACTTCTCCTGAAAGAAAATATTAGAAGCTAAAGATTGAGGGAACAATAAAACAGCCTCTATATACTGTAGTATAATGCTTGAATACTGTGATTGTATTGCAAGCGGAGGCAGCAAAGTTCAAACAGACTTTACTGGCGTTAACTTGGGTTTGACTGTTGCAGTGTAAAGAGAGGATGCGGCCGGTGAAAGCTGCCCTGAAGCAACTGGACAGACCGGAGAAAGGGCTGTCTGAGCGAGAGCAGCTTGAGCATACTAGGCAATGTCTCATAAAGATTGGAGACCACATCACAGAGTGTCTGAAGGAGTATTCAAACCCTGACCAGACAAAACAGTGGAGAAAGTTCGTACACACATTCAGTCATGATTTATCACATGTAACTTGTGTAATTAGCACACAAAGAAACTGACAAATAAGTTGTTGTATGTAATAAGCTTAAGTTTTTGTCTTTACAGAAACCTGTGGATATTTGTTTCCAAATTCACTGAGTTTGATGCCAGGAAACTGCACAAACTGTATAAGCATGCAATCAAAAAAAGACAAGAGAATGCCCAGGTATGGGAAGACCTTCATGATAATACTGTGACTCCTTCTGCGGACTATAGAAATTCATGATTATGATGATGATTGTGTTTCTTCAGGCAATGGAACAGAACACTAGAAGTATAAACGCCCATGGTTTTAAACATGCAGGTATGGGCATTTTCCCTGTTGCACATAAAAACATAAGTAAAGCAAGCTGTGACTGCTGCCTGAATGCTTTCTTTTCTTCATCTGTAGATGTTGAAAGACTGAAGGACAACGCTCACCAGGACGAGAGCAGCAGGGACAGCTATAGCTCAGACAGGCATCAGGCCTCAGGACGATACCACGAGAGCAGCAGCAGTAGCAGCAGCAAGGAGAGACATAGCTCAGACTCTCATAGGAAAACCGCAGGAGGGGAGTCCAGGAAAAGGCCACACTCCTCCTTCAGCAACGGCAAAGATCACAGAGAAAGAGACCACTACAGACCAGACAGCAGGGACAGAGACAGACAGGACAGGTGGGGACATAATTCACTGTCATATAATGATAAAAGTTGCATCTTACCAGCTTTAGTTATTCACATCCTTCTGATGTCCCTAGGCAGGCATAAACACTGGACATGTAACCAATACAGTTCATCCAGGGTATGGCTCATTGTGGACAAATTGCTGGGCAACTCTCCAGATGAGCCATAAAACTTTTGGAACGATGGCAATAGACCCTTTTCCACAAAAGCAACTAAGGTCTATTTTCACAAGAACGGCAGTTTCACACCACAACAAGCACTTCAGTAAAACTAACTACTGAATTAAGACCAATTAACTAAAGATCCCCAAATAAGCAGTGCTACTGCTTCAGTTGTAATGTAATGTTCAAGCATGCACTTGAACTGGTTGTTCTACAGTGAAAGATAACCAGAGTGTGTGGTCACAGTTTGAACACTGCATCAGAAACATTAAAGCAAACTTGTGCGCAAGCGGGGCTGCTCGAAAGGATGAAGAGCTTCCTTCGGGTTAGAACCATAACCAGGGTCCAAGCAGCCTGTAGCGATTAAGACAGCTAAGAATTTGTCCCCTGACCGTTGCGGCCTAAATCAAAAGGGACATAGGAGCTGCATATGCTCTCACACTTCATGAGATCTGCACTGTTTTCATCTGTTACACATAAAAAGCATTGCTCACACAGAGTGAATGAGTGAGAGATGATGAATGCCTCTGAAGATTCTGGACTCCAAATTTAGAGACTGTAGGTGTCTGAAGATGTTCATTGATTTCCCGTCAGTTGACTGATTTCTGAAATGATACCAGGTTGTATGAATAACTTTAATGTGCTGAAAATGTCAGCTCTGGGATGTAGTTGATTTTTCTGGAGGGTGAAATGCAATTAAAGATAAATAATTTTTCTTCTAAATAATCCACACCTACTTTTTATCAGTAATTTCTGAAGTCTACACATCAACTTTGGTGTTAGAACCTAAGAAAGTGACAAACTCGACAGGATGCTGCTCTTTAATTCCGTCATTATTGATGACAATAATAATAATAATAATAGGGTTAGTGATGATGCCAATGATATTGATACTGGCACTAGCAAAGCCAGCACAAAAACACTGGGGTTTGACCCCTTACTGATGAAGGCTGGCATGGGTCATTTTGTGCGTTTTTCACTGATAGGAACTTTGTCTCATGCTGATGCTGTGTTCCTGTGTAGATATTACAACGACAGTAAGCACAGGAAGTTGGAGGAGTTCCGCAGCAGAGACCATCGGCTGGATGTGAAGGACTACGGCCATTCAGACCAGCGTTCTTCCTACCGCTACCACTCAGACTGGCAGACAGAGCAACGGGCCTCGGCCAGTGGGCCCCGCTCTCCTCGAGACCAGCGCTCACCCTATGACTCCCGCTCACCCATGGGCCACCGTTCACCTTTCGATTATTCGTCAGACCACAAGAGCACACCTGAGCAGATCTGGAGCAGCCGGAAGACATAACAGGAGCTGTCTGGGTCTGCTACCCGCAGCCATAGACTTAGCAAATGCCTTACAGGGACTGTTGACTCGAACCTGAAGCTGTTTGAAACACTGTGTCTCAGTCAGTTCAGCATGACTGTCATCTCCACGCTTCAGCTCATCTCGGGATCCTGGGAGAGGAACGCCAGGGGTGTGGCGGCTCAAACCAGGTAGCAGTTTAAAAAAATCAAAGCATATTTTTATATTTAAGAGTTCAACGCTGCGTCGTTGTGTAGGCTCAACAGCATGCAGCACAGTTTTTGTTATTTTTATAAACTTTTTTAATTCTGGAAATGGACACAATTGACCCTGAGTGCTGCCTCATATTCCCACCAACCCATGACACTGGATCCTGTATTTGACTGTTCTCTATGTTAATCTGTCTCTCTGTCGCTCTATCAAGCTTAATGTGATTACTTGGCTTATTTAAGTGTTGGCTCGAGGACACGTCTCATGAATAACAGTTAGAAGCTTAAATAAAGGTTGAATCCAGTCTGGGCTCAGGCTCACCACCTGAAGTACCTCATTTACATCATTTTTTTGATTTCCTCAGTAAGTTTTCTGTTTTTCCACCAAGAGTGAATTATTTAATAACATATCTTAGCTGTAAAAAAAATAATTTAGATTTTTTTTTTTTAGAGCAACTTGTCATGTTTTGCTTTGTTTTTTTTTTTTTGTTTTTTCTTATTTCTTTCAATGATACAGTTGTAAATTTTTGTAAAATAGTAAATCAGTGGTCTTTTTCCTCAGGCTTTTTGGATTTATTATGATTCATCTATTATGACTTTTCCCCATCAACTCAGGCTTTTTTGTCGTCTACTATTGACTTTATGTACAATAGATCTTTACTGATACTTCAGAATGTAATTTTTAGTAAAGGGAAAGTTCTTAAACAATACTTTATTCACTAGAACTTAGTTCTTTTGTCTCAGCTAAATAAGTGAGTTGGAAGGAACTGACTTTTGTAATCCGTCTGATCAGTCAGGACAGTCGTCTTTCAATAGAAGCACCTGTTAGAAATATATTTTATTCTTTCTTTCTTTCTTTTTTTTTCCTTTTTTTCTTTTTTTCTTTTTTTTTTTTTTTTTACATGATTTTGCTTTCTGGTTTTCCGTGTAGGCAATAATAATGTTTCTATGCAGCTGAATATATTTGTGGTGAACCACCCAACTGAATGAAGTCACTGTTACAGTTCACACTGTTGTACATAAATTTCAGCTATTTCAAAAATGAATTTACACTGAAAGTGCATGAATTTTTACAAACTGTTTTATATAGTTGTTTACAAAGCCATTAAAATTAATCAGTGTACTCACTCGTACCATGTCTTCAACACAGTGTCCAGTTTGTTTATCTGACAGACAATAACACACTGTTCTGATTAGATATCCTCCTGGCTTGATTCCCAAATGACAATATTCAGTCTTGGAATGTTCCTACATGTACTATTCTTGTTAGTATGTAAAAGTGATGTAGTATTCATAACAGGGTTAATCTCTTACTGTCACCTTATTAATGCAAGAGGCAATTAAAGCAAAGTGTTGAATGAGTGCTGTCAGAGAACATTAGTGTAAATGCACATCTTGTTTGGGATACTGTTAATTGACTTCATTTATATAAATACTCCGAATGTGGCATTACATCTCTCCAACTGCTGCATCTAATAGAAATATTTAGCTGGCCTCCATGAAGCTCCTAATTTTCTCTGGGTGGACTTCCTCACAGGCAGCAGAGATTACTAACAAGTCCCCTCTTCATGAAGCCGAGAGAAGCACACAGATTTTAATATATTCGTTGATACACTGCACAACTATTGTGTTGCAGTTTTTGACCGGACCAACCACTCCAAAGTTCCATACTGCATCGAATGTTCTAACTTTAAGTAGTCTGAAGTGAGTTTTTCAACGAACACTTGAACCACAACTTCTGTGATTACAGTTTGACATGGAGTAAGACTTGACGGGAACTGAGAAATAGCCCATGTTTTACACCAGTGGTGATGACCAATCGTCACATTTACTTGATCCAGTCCCAGTGGCGGCATTGATCAACATACTCATGACTAAACTCTTCCTGTATTGAGCAAGTTTGGGTTCTTGACATGTATGAGATGAGATGAGAAGGTAAACTCATCTCTTTATTTTTTATTGGTGTGCTTGTGTTATAACATACAGGAAACATAAAATACAAAACATCAAAACACAAACAACGTACATATAAGACAAAAGGAAAATGTACAACGTGGCACTGCAGTAGAGAGCAATTTGGTGTGTGTGTGAGTGAATAATTGTTACATATATATTACATAGCGTTATATATTGTGTACATTATAACTGTCATTTTCACTATGAAGTATAAGAAATAAATGCTGGTAAAGTAAGAATTGTAGTAGTAGAATTTGACAGTTATAATACTTGCATATATGTTAATAATCAGAGTTTTGACAATAATGCTGCAATTATAAATAATAATTGTGATAATGATAATATTCAGAACAACCACAGCTATACAGAGGGAGGGTGGAGGAGAGGGGGATGAAAGAGGAAGAAGAAGAAGAAGAAGAAAAAAAAAAAGTGCCTCGGGCCCCTGCAGCACAACTCAGGCCTGGCCTGGAGCCACCCAGAGCCACCAACAATCACGGCCACCTTCCCCACCGCCGGACCCCCCTCCTTTATGTCTATATTTTGTTTTGTTTTTTTACTTGTCATGTTTTTTGTTTGATACATGTGTGTACTGGTGTATATGCTGCATTAAAAACAGTGTAGGGGTTGTACTGAGTTGTAGGTTTTTCTTTTTGTTTTTTTTTTTGCCTAAATAACTCTTGCTGTCTTTAACTGTATTAAAACACTTAAACTAACAGGCAGAACAGGTCCCATCCTTCACTCAATCCAAAGTAAATGGAGTGCTCATCTGAAGTGTTGTTCCTCCCTCATTTCAGAGCAGTTCACTGTAACTTGTCAGTCTACCAACTTTACCTCATTATTCCAACTGAATGTGAATTATTCTTTCTTCTACTGGCATGAGCCAGCGGATTCGATTTTGGGCAGTCAGTGTTTGTGTTTTTCATCTGCTTTACCAGCAGGAGGCAGCAGCATAAAAGAGATCCTGAGCTCAAACCAAGTTTTTCCACTTGCTGGCCTTATTTCAGTTTGATTTGATAGAACATATTCCGCAAATAAGAATATGTCCATCGGTTTCCCAAAAGTTGATTGAGTCAGGTTTAAATTCTAATTAGTCACAAAAAAAAAAAGACACCAACAGGCAAATTTTAACTTATTAATAGAATATACTAATACAGCAATGGAAAAAAATAAGAGATCGCTGCAAAATTAGCACTTCCTCTAATTTTAATATTTATAGGTATATGTTTGAGTAAAATTTACTTTTTTGTTTTATTCTATAAACTACTGACAACTCCCAAATATTCCCAAATTCCAAATACAAATATTGTCATTTATAGCACTTATATTTGCAGAGAATGAAAAATACCAAAAAAGGTCCAGTGTTTTCAGACATCAAACACTACACACAAAAAAACAACAAATTCACATTCATTTTTAAGCACATTACTAATGCTATAATTTAGGAAATGTTCTGAAAACAATACTTTGTGGAATAACTGATTTGCTCTGATTGCTGTTGGATGACTTTATGCCATTCCTGGCGCAAGAATTGAAGCAGCTCAGCTTTGTTTAACAGCTTCTGACCATCCATCTTCCTCTTGATCACATTCCTGAGGCCTGGGGAACATTGCCAGAGCAGAAGGCAGCAAATTTTCTTCCAGGATAATCTTATATATGGCTTGATTGATGCGTCCTTCGCAAAGACAAATCTGCCCTCCAGCCTTGCTGCAGCATCCCCTGATCATCACTGATCCTCCACAAAATTTCACATTGGGTGTGAGACATTGTGGTTTGTTGGCCTCTCCAGGGCTCTTTCTCGCCTTTAGATGACCAGCTGTTGGACAAAGATGGAAATTAGATTCATCATAGATGACTTTACTCCAGTCCTCCATGGTCCAATCCTTGCGGTCTTTTGCAAACTTCAGCCTGGTTTTTTGCTTCTCATTTTTTTTTTTTTTTAGCTTTACATGACTTCAGCCTTGCCTCTAGGAGCCTCTTTCGAAGCATTCTCACTGTACACTTCACCTCTGCCATTTGTCCTTCATGATGCCATTTTCCGGTTCCTGAGTGACATTCAGATGAGGTGGCCGTCATCCTGATCAGTGGAGAGTTGTTTTTGGCCTCTGCCTGACTGTAGCTTTGTTGTTTCCAATGTCTGCTGTTTGACTTTGTTCTTATGAGCCACTGTCTTAGAAGTGTTACGGATGGAAGCAACCAGACGCTCACTGTACCCCTCTGCCAGTGAAGCCAAAATTTAACCCTTCTTTTCCTCACACAGAACTATACTAGCACTGTTTTTGCCATCCAGTTGGTCCCATTGCAGGAGGATAGTGATGACCATGACAAAGGTTTTTATACATTTCCTCATTAAATAAGATTTGGTTGAGGGGATCACCTCATCAGTAGGTAGAAAGGCAGAAACAGGTGTGCTTGTATCAGAATTCTACAGAAACTGGAATGGAATCATGTCATATATATAGAGATGCTGATTTGTGAAAATTTGCAGTGGTCACTTAATTTTTTCAAGAGCTGTATATGCATTAACATTAATGCAGGACACAGAAACGTTTTGGAGATTAAAGGCTGTGAAACATCTCCCTGGCTGCTTTTTTGTCCTTCATCATAACTCTTTTTAAGGCAGAGCCCGTGAACCTGTGAGCTCATTTGATCTATGACCTTTTGGAAAAAGCTGCAAATCTCGAAAAACAATTAAGATTTTTCAAGTGGAGACAGAGAGAGATGAATCAGAAAGTCCTTTCTCATATGACCTATATTTATTCGTACAACAATTTTGGAAGATCCCTATAAAGCATAAAAAGACTGGTAACTGCTGCAGGATCTGAGGCAGTAATCAGGTTCTTCACTTGTTTGGACATCCAGTGTTTATTTCAGCAGGGAACAACTGTAGGACAAACATCAGGTGTATGAAGCTGTATGAGGATGTGAAAGGGGGTGTCATCTGCGTAGAGATGAAGACCGCTGTCATGTCAGCATTATTTGCTTCAAGGGGTAAATAATATACAATATAGTGATGATAATTCTAATGTGTTTATTGGAAAGTTTGTTTTTATTTATGGCTTTACTATCATTCTTTAACTTTAACTTGTTCATTTTAGTTTTATTCATGATTTTTGTTGTCCTCTTTCGGCTTTTCCCTGTTTGGTGTCAGCTCTGTGACTTCCATGACTGATTTGGCCACAGCTATTATGCTGGATGCCTTTCCTATCACAACCCTTCCCATTTATCCAGGCTTGGCACCGGAACAAGCCTACCACTGATTTGCCTTTTGGCTGTGGTTTGAACCCAGGGCCTCTGCATGCAAAGCATGCACTCTGCGACTAAACCAAGTCCCCGGGCAGATTCATTAATTATTTAAGTGGATTGAGTAATGGTGATAAACAACCTGCCAATCAAGCCACTGATGTACGGTCTGAGGATTATGTGAGCAGCTTCTGAGATGTCTGGGTCCACCTCCACACTTGGGCCTGTTGTCCCCTTAGACATTTTACTAAAAAGCACGGGTGTAAATGAAGAGATGGCTGAATTCCATCGCTCTGCTTCAGTTTCAGTGAGAGAACATGAGCTGTACAAGGATCCTTGTGTATTGTCCACCTGAACAGAACCGAACTGTCCTACACGTCTTCAGAGGCAACTATGCTTTTTCTATTGTGAGGAGTCCATTTCACCATGAAGATCTTTCCACTGTCCCTGAAGACAAAGCACAACTGACGTGAGGCCAAAATAACAATGTCTGTGTGTTTACTCCATGCTTAAGAACCCCGAATGAACCTTCAGTAGTGTTTGAGGCCCAAAACCATCTGCAGAGAGACAGTTAAAACAGAAATGATGCTTCTACATATCCTAGGAATAGCCAAATCTCTCAGATTGGGCTCACCTGTGGTAGCAAAAGCCGTTCCTAAAGAAAAAAAAAAAAAAAACTACAGCAGAAAAAAAAAAGAAAAAACTCCAAAAAACAAAAAGTGAAAAATGGTGTGAAGAATGCCGTTACAGTTATACCTTTGATGTTTCCCATAAGTAGTGGCTTTGGTGTAGGCCTTCAGTACTGGGGAACTGGTCTTTCTTTACGCAACCTTGACTTGTGGTGGGATTCCCCCCGGCCTAGAGCTGGACATCTGCCGGAAGGAGGCCAGCCACAGTGGGGATGTGCAGCCTGGTGTCAAGCTCTGTGCAGCAGCTCGAAGCCACAGGGAAGGCCTGCATGCAACCGCTGGCCAGGGGCTCAACAGTCTGTTAACAGGCTCGCACACACCCTGTTCTTCTACCCTCAGGATAACCCTGACCCTACCATCAGCACTTCAGCTCCAAACTTACAGAAACAAGAGTCACTCCTCAACACTCAATACTAATCACAGAATGTTGTTAAACATGGCTGAAATCTCTGTGATGTCACCCGCAGGTAGCGCAGAGCCTCAGTTTTCCATTCAGCCATTTCATCGCTATCTCTTATCCCATGTGCACAAAACTTGTCGTTTGAGGTTCAGTCAAGTACTCTCACATGCACAGGGAATACACAACGTTTACACTTTGTTTACATGCATGCACACATTTTTGTCTACGTTCCCATATTTGTATATTACATGAATACACAAAGGCACATCAACACCAATAGTTGTTATGGATAACTACAGCTCTCTCTGATACCTAACCCACCACGTGACCTCCGTCAGCATCTGTTTCTCTGCTATGACTCACTGCGTAAAGGATAAAAGATGAAGGACAAGTATGCTACTGGTCAGTGTCTCTTGAAGTCACTGATCTGTATGAACTCGTAGCACCAACTTTCAAAGCTTTATTTGCTTTCACTGCTGCAGGAAAGACAGAAGTTCACCAACTGAAAAAGGCCTAAGATGACGAAGTCTCAATGAAGTTTCCTACCTGCAGCCGTATGAGGAGGAACTATCCTCCATGGTCCCCGTTCATCCTCATACATATCCATTCCTCTTTCTCAACATTGACCTTTCAAAAAACCTAGAAGGCTCTGTATAATGTGGATGTTACTCTGCACTGCACTCACTCCCTAATCTTTTATTATATCGTCATCTCTTCAAACACAGATTGGTCTTTAATATTTCAGAGCTCTTCAGTGTCCTTTTACATGTAAAGGGCCAGCACACAGTGAGCCCTTCAGTCATCCACATTTTACAAATATTTGTACATGTTATTAATAATAAAAATAGTGACGTTATTTTTCAAACTTATATCTAGAGTGTATAAGGAAAGCTTTCAAACCCTTACATCAGCCTCATCTTAAATATGATATTTTTTTTCCTCAACAATCACACAATACTCTACAGTGATAAAATCAGCAACGCAAAAAAAAAAAAAAGTTTTTTGTTTGAGTGTTTTGTTAATTTATTTAAAGTAAAAGCCTGAAATATTCCATTTACATAATTAACTGTAACTGTTAATTAACTGTTTGTGACACTCGCAACTGAGCCCTGATACAAAGATGCTTCTACCCCTTCACTAGAGTCCGTCTGTCTGTGTCACTGACCTGCCTGACTAGTCTGCCAAAAAGTCAAAGTTAGAGTTTGGATTGTATGGATAAGGAAGAGCAGAGTTTCTTTTAAAAATTTTTCTACCACTGCCTGGTTCCAGCCTGGGACCAGCCTTCCTCTTCACCTTGAGGATAGAGCTGGCAGGTCCTCCTTCATGACGATCAGTTACAGCTAACCCCTCTATATGATAGACAGTGTATGAAGAAGGAGGAGCTGTTTTTCTTAAGCTCCATATACAGTGCCCTGGCATACTGAGGTTACTTCCTTAGGTCAGGCTGTCACAACGATCTAGATCTGACCCTGGGAGGAAAAGATGTGAAGTAAATGATCAACACCTCAACAGTTAGATGATCTGTCAACAGATTCCGATTTCAAATAAATTCTTCACAATGCAATATCAGTTGTTGGCCATGACTGCAACATGGGCTGATGTATTGTTTGTTTTTAAATAAATATTAATGTTAAATGTTAATTGGCTCTCAACACCGTTGATAGCGATGCACTCAAGTTTCAATCTGTCAGTGTCAAAACACTGCACTGTTTTCTATAGTCGTGTGGGGAATCATAATTTGAACTATTTCAGACATGCAGAATTGGACTGAGGACACAGCTGAATGTTCGGTTGAGTGATCCTCTTTCATAGGTAGATAAATCAGTACCAGTACCAGCTGCCTGAATGATAACTGTCCAGTTGCACTGACACCCATCATTATGAAGTTGCTTTGAGAAGCTGGGCAGGAGACGCATCATTTCATATCTCCTGGAAGGATTAGACCCCCATCAGTTTGCCTACAGAGCAGAGCCAATAGATCCACTGAGGGTGCCATATCCACAGCTCTCCACTCTGCTCTGTCCCACCTGGAAGCACCAGGGGAGCTATGTGCGGCTGCTCGTTGTGGATTTCACCTTGGCATTTAACACCATCAACCCCAACAGACTGGTGACCAAACTGCTAGACCTGGGCCTATTGCATTCCACCTGCCTCTGGATCAAGGACTTTCTGTCTGACTGCTCCCAACGGGTTGAGGTTGGAAGCCACATCTCCCCCCCCCCCCCCCCCCCAAGGCTGTATGCTAAGTCTTCTACTTTTTACCCCTTACACCTACAACTGCACCCCTACCCACTCAAGCAACGGTGTCCAGACGTTGACCCTTGACACTGCTGTGGTGGGACTCATCTTGTGGGGGGATGAGGTGGAGCGACTGTCGGCATGGTGCACATAAGAACAACCTGGTCCTAAACACAAGACCAAGGAAAACATCATAGACATGGTTCTCCAGCTGCATGGCTGGTCACCACAACTGAAAAATAAATAAATAAATAAATAATCATTGGCTGCCCTCTCCCTTCTCTGGAAGAACTGTACAGCTCTCGCTTTCTCAGGCAGGCCCACAAAATACCCAGGGACCCATCCCACCCAGATCACTCTCTTTGAGCAATACTGATTCTGGTTCTATTTAAAAACACCCAATTATCTCTAAAAGAAAACATAATTCGAGTTAAGTGACTTATTTCCAATTACCATTAGATGTGTATGAAATAAATTATGCTGAGTCATGAAAACCAACCACAAATTTCCCGAACTATCACAACCATGTGTTTCAAGACTTTAGTTTAATCTCAGTGAAATTAATGTTTATTTCAGGGTCTGTTGTAGTTTCGTGTTAACTTACCTCAACCGATGAAAGAAATGATGAGCAACATGGCTAATTAGCTAGCTAGGAACAAACTCTTACAGCCTGAGTATAGTACAGCCTCGGTACAATCAAGCCAGCTCACATATAAGTCACCAAGCTTTGCCTGTTTTTAGGATAATCCCTGAGGTAGACGGAACAAACACTGACCAGAGACAGTATGGTGGTCACAACAGAAATGATCAAATCCAAACTCTGGCCTGTGGAAATGGTTCAAGTGAGGGGAAAAACAGCTTATTTAATAATTTCATGCAGACACCTTAGTGTTATGGACAAAGTAGTACATTTTTAGCCAAGTAAAAAAAAAGCAATAATGTTTCTGAATATCATTCATCTGCAGAATTCAGACAACTTCATGGACATTTCAAAGCTCTTGGATAGGTTGGTTAGTCAGGGCAGCAGTGTCATTCCTTCGGTCTCTCCAGATGCTTTAGTTACAGTTGAGACAACCAGCTTTATACTTGAACATCTCAGTCACTGGAAAAACAATCCCATTGTCCTCCAGTAAAAATGGATACTGTACAGGTTAGTGTGTTGATGTGTACAGCATCACCCATAAATATGTTGGAAGCAGTGAACAGAGGCAGAGGTGAAGACAACTCTCTGTATAGGACACTGTCTCACTCTCCCTTAAAGTTGGGACGCCTCTTCTCCTTGAATGCAGCCAAGCCCTCCAATCGATCCTTTGTTGGTATCACCTTGAAGACAAATGAAGTGCAGCAGGGAGGTTGTTAGACTCAGCAGCTGAACTTGTGTAGTTAATGTTGAAGTGAATTGTTTGAATTCTCACCTGGGCATAGCACGCCTCTTCAATGGCCAGACCTGTAGCTAAATCCACCTGAAAGAGGAGTGGTGTCTCTTAATAGATGTTCATAACACAGTTGAAATGTATTTCCTGCTCATGTTAGACTCTGACCTGATGTCTTATCTATAAAATAATACATATTCAGCCTGAATGGAACTGGACTTTCAGCATATCAGCAACAACTCAAATAACTCATTAATAATCATCATCTTACAGCAGTGAACAAATAATAAATAATAGGCTAATGAAAAAACAAAACTATTTTCTGACAACATGGAGTATGGTGGTTTTGAAGGATGGAGCTGAGGGCCAATGTCTTTAATCTTAGCCTAATAATCAAAGCAGGAAGGAATGCCAGTCCAGACTTGAAAAGCATAAATTCTTCCTCTGCAGCATATCAGACTCTGACACATGTAAATGTGAACGCGATTTAATTGGAATAAACTGATTCATTATGAGATTCTGCAATTTACATCAAGTGTTTCAGTACATTTGACTGTGAATTAAGTAGTTGCTCAAGGAAGGTGTGGGATTATTTTTGAACACCACTTCAATGGAATATCCTGTTGATGTGGCCTTTCAGTCCTCGACCTTTGATCACAATGGATCACCACCATGAGGGGGCGTGGCCATCTCTTCTCTAAATGACAGCAGGGTGAGAGGAGGATCTGCTGGTCCAGAGGAAAAATTTAAACAACATGGTCTGCTGCCAAAGCAAGCCATGCTGTGATATGCTGTGTCTTCAGGTTGTGTCAGAATGTCTGCATGGGACACTTTGTAATTGTGTTATTAAAAGTTATCTCATGGTTCCATCTCTACATGCCTAGGTTTACTGCAGAGTCATGTGACCTGGGTGTGAATGCCGACTGTGGCCTTTCCCATTCCTGAAAAAAGCCTAATGTCAGCAGCTCTTACTAAGATGTTTGTGGAAAGGGCTTCAAACTTACCTCGATCCCCTGGTTGATTGCTAGTTTTGCCATCCTTATTGCAATTGGGCCCTATGGAGTTGAAGGTCGGAGCATTATTGTCTTTCTGGAGAGATCAGTGTATTATACAAAGTATTCTTATAAATTGTTCTGAGTATGCAGTACAGCTTGAAAACATCAGTACAACATGATGATCCAACTACTGCAGACCTACAATTACGATGATTTTGTGATCTCACTCATAATCACACCTCAATATCACCTGTTTGTTTCTCTCAGTGTCTAGCTTCAGATGTGAGCTGTTACCTGAGGGTTGATCTCGCGGGCAAGCTCCAGGGCCTGCAGGTAGGCAGCATCTCCACTCTTATTCTGCTCCACAGAGTTACTGACGAGGCCAAGACGACAGGCCTCTGCTCCATCAACCACCCGGGCAGCAAAGATGAGCTCTTTGGCAAGAGAGACGCCAATTACCCTAGGGAGACGCTGTGTGCCACCTGCAAAAGAGACATCATCACCTGTTTGGATCATGGTTTGGTTGCACTGGTGGAGGTAGGACACTGGCTACACTGACTACATGGACTTTGAAATGGGTTGTCATATTCACACAACCACAAAGCACTTAGAGAAGCTGCAAACATAACCAACAGTCAACACACTTAACTCATCACATATATAACAACTCAGTGTAGTGCCCATTCTGCATAGAATGTCTCTCACAACATCTCAAGAGCTGACAATGACCATTATCCACACCTAGTTAGAAACCACATTTAACAGCAGAGACATCTTACAAACAAGCCTTTTAAGTGAAAGGAAGTGTAAATGACTAGCTAACTGTGGCCTGGTATCACATACCTTGCAAAAAAGACTATATTACCTGATGGAGAAAAAAGCTTCAACAGAAGACACTTCTATTAGTACGGCTCTTTGTCTTCAAGATGCTTTTAAAGAGAGACACTTCCCCTCCTAAAATCCTACCATGTGTAACTGGCATTTGCCATTTTGTTGCACTGTCTTTTATGATCTCCTGTACTTATTTAAAAGAAAAAGTACTGGTGTTCCCCATAGTAAGACTACGTTCACACTGCAGTTCAAAAGTGACCCAAATGCGATATTTTGCTCGTGTGTGACTCAGATCGGATTTCAGATCCATATGTGTTCTAGGTCGGTTACAGGTCGGATTTTTTTGCAATGTGACCTCAGTGTGAACAGCCAGGTTGGAATTAATGCGACTTTGACATCACTTGAGAGAGACCGTTGTCGTAATACTGCGCTGGCGGGGGCGGAGTCAAGAAGCAGTCAACACAAACACGGAAAGCAGTGGCGTCAGAGATAGTCAGTGGAGGGACAGTGAGGTGTTGGATAGACTGCCATCTTTTGAGATTCCAGTAGTCCACATGATTGTCCTCGGGGGGATTGATGGGAATGAGGCCCGTCATTCGCTCCAGCGCACTGTGGGAAACCTCTCCTCTGTCGGAAGCCTTGTAGGACGTCCCAGATATCGTCTCCTTGAGGTAGCTTGATGGATTCAGGCATAAGGACATGGCGAACGGTCTTGCACAATGAGACAAACGGAGGACTTTTCAATGCCAAACAGGATGGACATGGTCCGATAACTTGCCCTTGTCGCGAACCAATATAATCCAACTCCTGGGTCGCCTGAACTGAGTGTCTTCTGAGAGACACTGTGAGTCTTGGGGAGAGGCGGTGACAGATGTATAGAAACTAGCCCTCGACATCCTGAAATTCTGGATGAAATCATAATCCCGCCACTCCTGGCTCCGAGTACGCATCCACACACAGCTCTCCGCAGACGAGGAAGCCATTGCTCCACAAAAAACCATGATTAAAAATGTGGCTTTCATCGCTATCTCTTCACAGTTTCGCTGGCTTCCACTACACAACAACTTCCACTTCCTTAACCATGAACGCTCACTTCTGGTACCTCCATGTTTACTTCCGCATGACGGCGTGCTATGTGTGACATCTTTGTTATTGTTCCTCTGTGCATGCGGGTCAGTTCAGGGCCGTGATGCGTTTGAGGTTTCTGCCTCTTAAAGGAAGTTTTTCCTTGCCACTGTCACCAAGTGCTTGGTCATGGGGGGATCTGTTGTGTCTCTTTAAATTATTTTATAAAGAGTTTGGTCTCGACCTGCTCTATATGTAAAGTGCCTTGATGCAACTTTGTTATGATTTGGCTTTATACAAATACATCAGATTTGATTCACACTTGAGTCTGATATAGGACACATTTAAAAAGATAACAGCCACACAAAAAATGGGATATGGGAAAAAAAATCTGAATTGAGCATTAAGGCCTGCAGTGTGAACGTAGTCTAAGACAGTCTAAGACTTTGGATAAGACATACAAGTAAACACAAATGTAAAGAAATCCTGGCTCACCTGCTCCGGGAATAATTGCGAGTTTGGTCTCCACTAGTCCCATTTTTGCTGTATTTGCTAGAAAGACCAAAGAGTAACATTAGTGTTCACACATAAATGCATCAGACTATTAAGACAAGGCCCTCACATTGTGTGACTCTATATACAAGAGGACAGAGAACCCATCTCTGCCGATCCCTTACAATCAAAGAGATGTCTGCACTGGTTTGACTGATGCATTTAACACAAACAATGGTATGCCACAGAAAGTCTCAGGAATTCCTCCCTCTGCTGTCACAAGCCTCAGTCCTTCATGCCATGGATCCTGTCAATGTGAGGTGGGCCATGCACTTCAATGCAATGAGCTGTATGTCCTGTAAATCCCACTGTTATCTAGGTTAGGAAAGGTTATCTCAGGTATTGTATGGTAGCCTTTCTGTCAGCTTCCACTCATTCTGTTATGATTTTCAACAAGGTGTTTCCTCCACCAAGCTGCTGCTTACTGGATATTTTTGACGTTGGCTCCATTAGGTAAAAACTATGACACTCCAGGAAATGGTGTGTTGAAGAAACACTCAATAAGCCATCAGACACCAATGATCATGTCACTGTCAAAGGGCCCTGTGTATCACACAGTGCAAATCACAACATGGACACCGTTGCTTGTTCAGTATTATACTTTTATAACATATACATATAATTGTATACTCTTAGAAAATAGACCTGTACCCTTGGTCTGGAGGATGTCTGGTAAGGCTCTGTCTTGACTGCAACAGATTAAATGGCACCTGGTCAGAAGTGCATCATTTTACTTTTATTTGTAGTGTAGCAGCTGTAGTATGCCTCTACAGGCTGATGCACACAAGCAGAGTTTACTGAGAACATACTTCAGATATTTGGATAAGTCAGGTTAACTGCAACCACAGAAGGCCAGCGTGTTTTCTTTGGCATATTGTATATCTGGTGATATTCACTGATATTCACAAACATCAAATTAAGGAATACTGGCCTGGTAGGTCTTGGTGGAACCAACTAAGACTATTCTTGTTGATTTTGACTTGGAACTTTTCATAGTATGCAGCTGGGAAAATCAACAATGAATTGCTGGCATTGTTTCTTAGTGACTATGAATTTGTTGACAAATTCGGCAACTTTGTGCTGCTTAAAAGTATTTTAAGTTTTTTAGTCACAGAAAAGCAATCTACTTATCAATAACTTCAAAATTAAGTCCTCCCAGTCTTACAGGCAATTCTGATGTCACAAGCAAGGGCCATCTCCAAGCCTCCTCCAAGGGCAGCGCCATCTATTGCAGCAATTGTTGGGACTGGCAGGTTCCCTGCAACAGCAAAGAAAAGTAGAGAAATTAAGTGAAACCTCAGATGATTTAAGTGGTTGGACTTTATGTAGGTCCAAAAAGCTTAAAGCAGATCTCCATTGGCTGCTGATCAGACATGCTAAGTGTTCAGGAGGAAGTGTAGGCATTTGTTCCTCATAGGGCTGCTTCAGCTCAGATTTGTTCTCAGGATGTCTGGTGTCTCCTCAGCTCAGTCCACAGCATCTTCATTAGGCTAATGTCCACCCTCAGCAGCTTCTCCTGAGCTTTAACAGGTGAAGCCACACAAACCTATCCTGTAAGATGAACCTAAATTAATTTTACCTTGGATGATGTCTATCCGTCCATATCCAGTTCCCAGATCATGCCTTGACCCCGTCTCACCTATGGGAGAACCTTAGCCATGTTTGCAGCCTCTTTTACACTCCAGGTTACTCCCAGTTAATTTAGCCCCGGTTAAGGATTGCTTTGTGGCATCAATGGATGTGTTTGACATCTGAACTCAGAGCAGTGCTTTACTGTACCAGTCAAATTACACTATTCGTGGTTTGCAGGCTTCAACTAGTCACACCTAACTATGTTGCCAGTTATAATATCACACATGTGCAGGGTCAGCAGGTACAGCTGGGATCAGATCAGTTCTCAGGACAGACTGATGGTCAAGGCCATGTATCAGTAAGGAAAGTAGTCCGAACGGAATAAATGTTTACCCAGCTCTGTGATCAGTGCTCTTGCTTTGGACACGAACGGTCCCACCTCACTCTGGTGCATCTTGGCCCTCTCCTTCAGGTCTGCACCTGCACATGGACAGGGAGCATCAACATCAATCCAGAAGCCAGTGGCAGCACAGGTGTGCAGTGTTGAGTTGGCTAAAACCCCAGTATGGGGATTTCTTAAAATAAAACGGAATACAAAATTCTCTCTTCTTGATCAAGACCTGATAAGCATTACAGTCAGCAGCCAATATGACATGATACACACAAATCTAGTGTACCTGCACAGAAGATCCCAGGAACCAAACTGCATAGGATCACACTGCGCACTTTGTTATTCTTCTTGATATTCTCTACTGCATCATACATCTGGAAGACAAAAATGTGTTTTCCTGTACAAAACTCAGATTTATAGTACCTAAGAAAAGTCATAATAAACTCAGACATCAGAAACTGATCTACTGACCACATTTACCAGTCAGTTATCATAAAAAAGAGGAAATAAATAATGCCATGTTTGAATTATACTTTATATTAATTGTGTGGCCCTAGACAGTATCATTTATAGTTGTATATTTTGTGGTACATTGCATGACATCCACCCCCAATAGCCAGACTAGATGGTTTTCTAAAAAAGTAGAGACATACTTACCATCTTAACCAGATTTTTGCTAATGGCATTTTTTGCTTTTGGTCGATTGATCCCAACAACAACAATACCTGTAAGACGTTACATCAGGGTAATTAACAACATCACACAGCATGATTCAAAATCATAGGTAAAAAGATCACATCACAAGAGCTAAAGTGGGTTGTCTCTGCATCATTCAGTAGATGTACTATGTACAGGATATACTTTATGCTCAAAGTTAACAGTTTTAGAAATTTCAGTTTTCCTGCTTTGGATGAAGACATGCTGAGAAGACGTTTTTCATAATTTCATCACATTATTACAACGTTGGTACCTTCGTATACCATTATTCATAATCATAACTGACAATAGTTCACATTAGAAATAACAAATGTTCTTTCCTCCTTCCACAGACAACTCAATTTTGGGCTCTTCCTGGAAAAATAATTAGCAACAAAATTAGCATATCTACTAAAGCTCTGTTTTAAGTCAGGGGTCACCAGCTCTGGTCCGGCAGGGCTACTGCCCTGCATGTTTTAGATGTCTCAAGCACCCCTGATTCCAATGATCAGCTAGTCACCATGCTCTGTTGAGCTCTGATAAGGAGCCACTCATTTAAACCAGGTATGCTCGAGCAGGGAAGTAGAAGCATGCTACTGCCCTCCGGACCCCTGGTTTAAGTAGTACTAGTACAGCAGCACTGACTGCCAAGCTACAGTCTGCCTTCTCTCCTTGCGCATTAACTGACTAAATGTTATAGGTAAATCTTTAAACTTTTTATTTTACAAATGCCCTACGACAACATGTTTGAATGAGTTTCCATTTTGGTTATGTCGCTTATGATTAAGCAGTAATCTTCATTTTTGCCTTAATTTTTTCCAAAACAGCAGGGTTAGACCTGCAGTCCAGAGTTTCTAGCATAAACAGGTGACAGGACAACTTTGATCTTATCATTAAAAACTGCAAAAACGCTCAATTGTCGAGATTGGACAGGCGGAGAAAGGGGAAAGAGAAATAAGACGTGGAAAAGGAAGTACATGATGGGACAGGGACCAGTCATCAGCCCTGAAGGGGGGAGGATGGACAGCCAGTTCTCTTTAAGTTACGTCTCTGAGAACCAGTAGCCACCACTGCATGGACCAGGACACTGAGGATCAGCTGTAGTTAGTGCTGACTTTAAAGACTCACAGCCTGTCTGCTAACAGATCCTCGCGAGATTGCTACGGGCTTTACTGCTGTTGGCTTCCCGTCTGAATGGCGGAATATGACTCCGGGTTGTTGCGACGGACACCGGTCGCGTTCCCGCTGACAAAGCCGCCTTTGAACTGCAGCGAACTGACAGCGGAACTTACCGTCGTCTTCTCCGTCCAGGTACCTGACGCGCAGGTCGTCCTTAGCGTCGGAGCTGTAGGGCCGAGCGCCTGCTCCATGGCCGCTCGGAACAGAGGCGTGAACGGCTCTTTTGGAGAAAAGGTATCGGTTCGTGCAGGAGAAGGTCGCCGCTAGCCTGCACGCTCGGTCCCGGTCTGCTGCCTGCACGCGGAGTGCTTGCACCAGCAATGATCGTCCCACCAGGACCGCCATGCTGTTCCTGCTGCTGTTTGACATTCAACTCTGACCTCGGTCACATGATCCGGCACGTCATCTCTGCAGTCTGAACCCGAGCCCGGACCATTAATCATCATTTTTGAATAATACATTAGTAGAGTTCACATTTATAAGCTATTTGTTTTAAAATAGATGTATGTACTTTAGTCATTTTTTGTTCAAGCAATCTCTCATATTATCAAATGTTTGTTTATGAGCATAAAGAGCAGTCTCATCAATCGCACATCCTTTACAAAAGTAACATATCAAGTAAAAACGACGTTGCAATAAAGGTTCAACCTATTTTCACATAAAGGTGTCTTTTTGTATGTTGGTTTACTTGAATCTGTTTTCAAACTGACATTAAATACATATTTGTTTGCAGTTTTTCTGAAGCAGGAGAAGTTTTTCCTTGATATTCCAATTAGTGATCACTTTCTGAACTAACGAGCCGTCCTGAAACTGCATACTTGTAAAACAGAGCGTTTGTTTCTTTAACTATCAGAAAACTATAAATTGAACCTGACAAGCATGTTTTAAAATTGGCCCTTAGTAATATACCAACGTGTTTAACTTAGGGGTCAGTTCATTTATATCATTAGATAATCATTTTAAATGTATCTTCTATGCAAATGATTTTCATTTTGAGTCGGTAAATATTTATTTTTGGATACAGCCTAAAACGATATTACTTGTTGAAAAATACAGACAAATTGGAAAAGGTTTATGTGTATTTATATTGGAATTCAATAAAAAATGCAAAAGGAGCAAATAATTCAGTGACCAGATATTTATTGTAAACAAAAACTCAACAACTAATGCACACATCATGTGTTTGAGACAAGTTGAATTCTTATATTTCATACCTACTAAAGCTGAATGGCGTCAGCAATTTAACACTGACTACAGAGGAAGGCCATAGGGCATGATATAATCACTCTAATGGCTACAGGAAATAATCAATAAATAATCCAGTTGATGAAACTGGGACAGTTCTGGATTCCACATGTAACAATACAGTAAAAAGAACTAAGGATAAAACATGACAAAACATGTTAAAATACAGTTACTCCAGTTCCATCAGGTGGTAGTTACAACTCTCCAACCAGTCTCACACAATTTCACTTTCACAAGTGGCCTGCATATTTGAAGCAATTAACAAGATTACTACTACTACTACTACAAAAAAAAAGAGAGACGCAATGGCTGTTTGGCAAATAGTGAATTTAGCAGAGTCTATTCAGAAATTACAGACCCAAATCTGTAATTTCCTGCTTTTTGAAATAACAGCACAAACAAATGTCAAGTGTGGCATCACTGAAGTTGTTTCTGCTCCCTGTTGGAAAACAGTGACATCACTGACTGCAACATGTACAAGAGTACGGTACAGTCTATTTAACTGAAGAAGGTAGGTGCCATTAACACTGTCATTTAGTTTTATTAAGGATGTAAATATGTAATTTTACACCAATTAAAAAGACAGGGGATACCTTTAAAAAGGAGCTAATAAGTGAACTTACACTGATTCATTAATGTTTTTATTAGAAACTTCTTTGTGCTTTGTTTTGTACCATATTTGTTGCATGTTCAGCTAACCTGCAAACTGATTAAAGAATCCCTCCATTACACAAAAGTGATGGAGGGAATGAATGATCTTAAATGAACAAAAGTTCATTTAAGATAAATAATTGGTAACGTGCCAATTGAAAAGGTATGTTTCCCAAAATACATATTAAATGGCACAAAAGAAATCAGAAACCTGTAAAACATTTCTTTGAGGCAGAAGTATAACTACATGGATTTTGGCTTTAAGGCAAAGAACGGCCTGTATGACATTCGGCCAAACTTAATGCTACTGTCAGTTTAGAACCGAGGCCTTTTCAGATCTGCAAAACCAAAGCAGACAGTATTTACTATAAAAAGATGGTTGGAAGTCCGTGAGAGTTTCAAACCTAACAGTCTTTTACAATCTCTGCCCATGGTTAACTGAAATTCAACTCTCACATGGAGCCTCAAAATGTCTTTATTTTGACAAGCTATACTTCAGAGAAGCAGGCCTAGAAATTTGTAATAGTCTGCCTTTTTAAAAAACAAAAAAACAAAAAAACAAAAATACAAACGTTTGTTCAGATTTTACTACAGACAGTCCTGTTTTCTGATTTATTGTTTTATTTAACTGTTAAGGCAAACATGTCCTTCATTTCAGCACAAACGTGATCAGCCTGTCATGACATAATCAGCTCTCTTGATTCCAGTTGCTTTCACTTACCCATCCCTGATCACAACACGATCAGTATAACAACCATTTTCTTTCACAAAATTTGAAATTTCATTCATGGGAGTAAAAGAAAACACCAGAAACCATAATTGAAGTGAATGGAAAAAAAACAAAAAAAAACAAAAAAAAAAACAAAACAGCATTTGTGCTAATTGATGCTTTCGGCAGCTGTTGTTTATAACTCCGCCTTTTGTTAAACACCTTTCATTTGAAAATATACAGGAATTGAAATATTATCTGACTCTAGTAAAGACCCACACAGTGCAAAAGCGAATGAAGTGGAAATACACAACATACAAAAAAGTTATTCACTGGAACATCCTTATGATATTTACTCATAATGATCAGTGGTGCTTTTGGTTGACTCTATCACAGACTTTCCTGCTGTGGTCAGTCCTTTCACAGAGGCCACACTTGTAGAGTGGGTGGCCAGGTCCTGTTTTACATGGAAGTTCTCAACATCTGAGTGTGCATAGGAAGGTTCTTTTACAAATACAATGGTATTACTTGAGACGGGGCTCGGGGTTTGCCTGCTACTCTTACAGCCACCCCACAGTGTCTCTGTGCTGCTTTTATGCCACTCAGATTGGTGGCTCCAGCCTTGCATGCAGGTGACTTGTACTGACAGAGGGCAAAGCGGGGGCTGCTTGGCCTGTGAAGAGTCCCAAGTGGTCTGGCAGTATCCTCCCTCTGTGATGCTGACAGGAGAGGAGGACTTTCCAGAGAAATCATATTCAGGGTCAATAGCCTCCACTTTGATTTGGATGGTTTTGGTTTTGATACGCAGCTTATGGGGCAAAGCTGAAGAACTGGCATCGGGCACTTTGTGTGTGGCAACAATGACACTTCTTGGGTCAGCTACAGACGGTATCAACCCTTTGGGTACCTGCTGCTCATCCTCACCATCTGACGACTTGCTTACAGCACCATCCTCTGAGCTCCTGGGGGAGTCACTGGATGACCTGGCAATCTGCAAAAATGAAGCAGCCTGGGAGTAGATGCCAGACAAGGGGCTGGTTGTGTAGTTTCTATAGAGCTCATATGGACTGCTCCTCTCCTGCACATAACTGCCACTTTCTGCTGGTTCTTGCTTTACTTCTGCAGTCCTGCAGGCACTGAAGCTACCCTGAGTCGCAGTGCATGTCTCAGGCATGTGTGGTGAATGCTTGATAACTGATATGCAGCTACTGCGCACATGAAGAGGCTCCAAATTCCTGCTGGAGGAACCTTGATCAGCACTGGGTGGAGCAAATTCCTGATAGAGGTTGACAGAAGTAGAAGTGGATAACTTCTGGGCCTCTTGGGCATATGCAGCTGAGCTCATGAGGCCAAACTTCAGCTTCAACGACAGGAGTTCAGCCTTGAGGGAAGCATTCTCCTCTCCAAGGGCCATCAGCTTGTTTTCAAGCACCATATCATTTATGCGCCGCTTCTCCCTCGAGCGCTTGGCTGCCTCATTGTTTTTACGACGCCTCTCCCAGTAAAGGTTGTCTTTTTTCTCCTCTGGGATAAACTCTCTTTTCCTGCGGCAGGTAGTTTTAGCCTTGAATGGAAAAGTGGACATTTTGCTACCCATCAGGTCAGGGTTGGCCCCTTGTAAGGCCACAGCCAGGACCAGGGCATCCTCTCCACTATAGGACTCAGTTGAGTCCACCTCTTGCTTGACTGATTGCATATTACCACGGTTTGGTACTGTCAGTAATCACATTGGTCTTTAACTGTAAACCATAATGCTTGTATGCATTTAATAGCAACCTCCAAATTCAATGAATCCACTTGAGTTGAGGAAATCTGTGGAATAATGAGACAGGTTTAAATGTCAGTGTCATGTAGAAGAAAATTTTATCATCTGACCAAGTTATTCACACTCTAAAAAGTGAGGCAATTCCACTGGGTGGATATATTATGTCCATGCTCTTTTACAAAAATTTACACACATCCATTGTTTTGGTCCATTGTTTGGTATTGATATTTTTGTTGCAACACGGATCCTGTAGGACTTCTGGCTAGATTAACCTCCTGGGGGCCGCACTGTAAAAATGCGATGTTGGACTCTTGTTGACCCCACCACTATGGGATGTTGCAGTTTCCTCCAGCTACCAAAATCAACCAGAAGTGTAGAGCTCTATCAACTGACCAGTGATATTTGTAACCATGTTAATAACTATAATAAAAACGCTTTGAATCGAGCCATACTCAACAATGATATCATGTCTATAAATATAGATAAAGCCTGTCATTCAAAATACATTGTAATTATTAATATTTTTTTCTTAGATCAATACTCACCACTATACTAACAAGGCTCAAAATACAATCTAATATTAGTGGTTATTTTATATTTCTTAGTGAACACAGTTTCCCACAGCTCCTGTTGCTAAACACAACAGAAGGAATGAGCCCACGGGAGTGTTGAGGGGAAGCAGTGAGCCCAAACGTGCACTGGACATGACATTTGAAAAACTGAGGGATTATTTTAGATGAGAATGCCACTGTGCTTTATGGATATGGATAAAACTGAGTGACAATGACAGGTATCCACATGAGCTGCTGTAATCATTTCACTTTGTTGATATGACAAAAGACGCAGCTTCTAAAAGCTATGTCTGTAGTAGATGCAGGTTGGTCTTACAGTGTGGAGAGTCAACTCCAGAAATGTCCTCCATGTCTTCAAAAAGTCAGATGAAGAAACACTGAGGGAGCTTTTGGATTTTCAGGTGGACGGAGGCAGGCTGAAAACACATACACACAGGAATGCACACAAAGAGAATGTTAGTGTTGTATCCAATTCAAACAAAACTAATAACTCTAAACTCAAAACTAATAACAGAATAACTCAAGTGGTGTTTCTTGAGATTTGGAAAAAGTAAAAAAAAAAATAAAATAAAATAAAATAAAAATGCATGAAGTTTTCAAAACATAAACCAAAAATTATCTTTGAGCAGATGTTTGGTAGTTCACTGTGATCCAGTAATCACCAGGCTTCCATAAAAAAAAAAAACAAAAAACAAAAAACTGACAAATAGACAGTCTGCCATATTCCTGATGTTGCTAAAAGTTTAAAGATCAGATACCTCCGAAAAAAAAAAAAAAAGTAATTGGTTTTCATTCAGTCATTCATTGTCAGAATGTCATAATTTTACTCATCTGTTTCAAAAGGAATCTCTAATAAAACATCTAAAAGACAGTCTGAGAGCCACTTGCAATAAAAATAAACTGCTAATTATTCTAATATGAAAACAGTATGAATATGTATAATAAAAGGTTTATTCAGTTATGTATGCACACTAAATAATGACTGTTATCAACCACAGAGCTGACTGAGAACCTGATGACAATAAATTGGTTGTTCTTTCATGGTACAGAGAGTTCAAGTCTGAGATTCTCTCTGCATTAACTTTAACCGGTAAAGTTGTGAACTCCATAGATCAAGTTTCAATAAAGTAATACTGCATAATTGCAGCCTATCACCAAGAAAATGACCTCTGCATATTTAACACAATTGCTATTACTTGCTTCAGAATACAGTTTTGAGTGGAGAGTTACCTAAAAAGGCAATTTAGCCAGGATTTGGCTTCAAGGCTCCCATACATCAAGAGAAGGAACAAAGGCCTACAGGACAGCTGTAATCATAATGTGTGGCCTGGCAGAAGCACACAGCCTGTAAACTGAGGCCTCCGACACAGCCCCACATAACTAATGTTACCCATGGGCGCAGCAGAAAGATGTCAGTTTACTGAGAAATGAGAACGGTTCACGGTGTGATTACACTTCCCAGATAAAGTCTCCCTGCCTCCTCATGTTGCTCAATGATCCAGAGAGAAACATGATGAATAATTGACAAGTAGAGTAATGTATGGGCTGTTAACTTTCACATGGAACATGGTTTAGTTATATGAAATAAAATCCTGTTAGGCCCAGTGCCTGTTGTTTAAGCAACATGCAATTCTGTGAAACATGAAGGACCAGCTTTAGGTCAGGGAAGCAATCCCAAAGTGGTCTTTGCCCATTTTAGGACACTGGGGAGAGGTTTTCGAGATGTCGGGCTAGTTCAGATTTTTAGATTTTACACACCGTGTTTGTGGGTTAGAAGGGGGTAATCTCTCGCTTTTGTCCTCTCCACAAAGGTAACACATGGCATCAAGACTAAATGTGAACGACGCGTGATGAGGACGGGTCTGGTGTTACCGCACTGGGGTGGTGCTGTTCCATGGTCGGTCCAGCCGCACACGCCCGGTGCATGGCCCAAACCAAAGCGTTCTATTGCCTCAGACTTCCTCATTGTGTCCGCGTTACACAACACAGACTCCCCTCGGCCTCCGGCTGCCAGCAATTTCTATGGCTGCAGACATTATGCAATATTTGCCTGTGTGGCAACAGCAATGCGAGCCTGTGTTTGATCGACTGTGTGTGAAATACGAAATATGTTTGATTTAAAATTAACACATGACACATCATTAACACCTTGCGTAACAGTCTGGACATTTACTTCATGACATCATTGACTTGCTTACTCATGTCACTGGCGGCTAAAGTGTGGACTCCATCTACGCCCTGGAGAGTGAACTAGGAGACCAACTACATTAAATTGGATTTAAAGTTAACCTTTGTGTGATTATAATATTCAGGCTGACCACAGTCCCTATCGGCTCTGACAGGGTAACGACCAACCACATTCAATGCTACTGTCGCAATGTGTGCGGCAGTTAGAGCCAGGCCTGACTCAACACACGGTCCTATAGAGCCATTAAACTGCTCTCTCAGCTGTGCACGGCTGATAACACAGCACAACAACACACAACAAGCCATCCACGTTAGATGTAAGTTAGGCTGGCTACACGCTGTGAGTGTAACCCCAAAGTAAAGGCTGAGATGAGCTAACATCCGTAGAGTCTGGGCGGTCCCACATCCCGCATGAACGCGCCGGAACACTTAAATAACACAAAGGTTGACCTCAAATCACAACTGTACCTTTGTGGTGCTGTGGTTCTCCAGCATAGAGCAGACACAGGCCTCCCTGTTAAGGACAGAAAGTAGCGTTAAATCCTACAAGTGCTGAGGCGCCCCGCTCTCCTCCCGGGGCTTTTCCCTTCAAGGTGGCTCCTGACTCATGGATCTGTGTTAGTAGGTCACTGCTTAAGTACATTGGCAGCAGGAGATGACATGACAGCCGCTGCAACCAATCAGAGTGCAGCACTGCTCAGCTCCAGCCAATGAGACTCGCTGTCAGTGGACAACTCAAATCTCACATTTTGTATGTCGTCATCGTCAGCGTGTTTGATGCGTTCAGGCACGTTAGTTCACCACCAGCTGCTTTACTGCTGCATTTAAAGTTTATTACACTACAACTGCACTACGGCTGATACAAAACAGCAGATTAGCAGGATATACAATCGACTCAGTTACATTTATCGGCTGCTTAACTATTGACTAACAGTTGTAGAATGTATAATGTATAATGAATGAAATGAATACCGACAGTAAGACAGAGACAGACAGACAGATAGATAGATAGATAGTTAGATAGATAGATAGATAGATAGATAGATAGATAGATAGATAGATAGATAGATAGATAGATAGATAGATAGGTAGATAGATAGATAGATAGATAGATAGATAGATAGATAGATAGATAGATAGATAGATTGTCTGAGTCAGCTGATGCCCGATATGTGCTGCCGATTTTTTTGGCCAATTTTTAGGGCCGATATCTAGAAGTTTTCTAGCTTTATTTGCATGCTAAAATGTCACACTAATAATAACAAGTGGATACACAACATTTCTGAACCCAACATCATCATTTATTGAACACTGACTTGAACCATAAAGTTAGCCAAACAAATGAATAAACTGACCAAGTATTAAAAACAGGACATGTGAAAAAGGACATGTGAAAAAAGCTGTCAATCATTTCTATAAACGTTTTTGAGCATTTATGAAGCAGAATTTTTCAGGTTTGTTGGAACATAATAATAAACAATAAATAAATAATTGTAGTTCTTCAAACACACTAGCAACCAGAAACATTTGTGTTTTGTTTATTGAAAATGACATTTGACACAGAACATCTAAAGTGCATTCTAACTTTCTGCATTCTGCACGTGCAGCATCACGAACACCGGGCTGCCTGCGGGCGTGCCTGACTTCAAGTCGGCGCTGCTAAATACGGACGTCTGGCGATGTCGAAAAAGAAAAGAAATGGCAAATATAAATGGCCTCTATAATAAAAATACCTCTATAAAAAATAGATAGATTCTATATTTACAATATAGAATTGTAAATAATAACAACAACAAGAATAATGATAACGATAAAACGACCTATTCCGGATGGAAATAAAACATGTATGAATTTGTAAAATGTAATGAATTTGGAGAGAGTCGATTTTTTTATTTGAGAAAATAAGAAAGCGAACGAGATAATCTAATAAGAATTCTTCGACTCACCCCAGAAAGAGTTGGATTTGGAATCTGGACGGTGGACCAGTTAACGCCGTTGAGTTGACAGCTTCACTGAGTTACTGCTTTCCCCCTCCAGATGTCGCTGTTGGATAACGGGTGTAAATAGAAACCTTCCTGTTCCTGAAGGTCCAGAGGTAAAATGGCCGCTGAGCTCCAGTCTCAGGCTGAGTCAAGGGCCAAGAGCCAAGAGTCAAGGCTGCGGCCCAAAATGAGAAATGATCTCCTGCACTCAGCATTAGTTTCTGGCCTCCATGTGGAAAACATCATGAGGGAGGATGTAATGGTCATTTCATAAGTAGAAAACTTTATTTATTTACTTAAACTACATGGATATGCGCGTACATCCAGCAATAACTGTATTATAACGACAGTTTTGTCTAAATTGTAACCACAACCTCCTAAAATTGAGGCACCAACCCTCATGTAGGAGGTGACGGAAATAAAGACTAAACAGGAAAGCAGATATAATCCAAGCTGTAATATTACAAATAAGTATTTGAGTCGGGACCAGAGGAAATTATATTTAGATGTATGTAAACACGCGTTCCTTGCATAGGTGCTTTTTACCTTTTTATTATTTATTATATAAGTATTAGAGATTATTATCATAGCAATTGAAAAAATACTTTTCAAAGGGGATTTAGTGAAATATGAATATACAGGGCATTTTGTGATGACGATGATATTGTTAGTGAAATTCAATGTTTGTTCTCCAAGGTGTCACCTAACCATTGCTGATGTGAAAGAAAAGAAATCTATATGGATTTTGGAATTCAGCCAGTCAGTCAGGATTTCCACAGGTTTTGAGTTGTGTCAGAAACATAAAGCAGGTGCTTTGTTTTTTCTACAATTTGTAGGTCTGCTGTGGTAAAATGGTGTGTTTCTTTACATTTTGTTGTTACATTTTGTTGTGAGACTGTTTTCTCTTTTGCAGCGATTGTTTTTGGTAGGTCGCATCGGAGTTCTTTCCTTTTCCTAGATTTCAGCCAACTCTTATAATTGCTTATAATGGCCTTCCAGGCCATTTCACCTCCCTAAGCAAAACCAGTGACCTTCTGAAAAACAAAGAAGACATTTTGAGTGCACTTACAGTTTGAAAGTTAGTATGCTGGTGAGACGTTGAGTGTGATTTATATCTTAGGTATCTCAGCCTCTCATCCACACCTGAGTGCTGAGATAACTCTGCTCCCATCCCAGTGTCAGATGGCAGATGGATCTACCACCACAATAACCTGGCATGAGGGATCTGCCTGAACCAAAACTGGTGAGCTGGTGAAAGAATCTTTATCTCAGCCATGTCTGCGTTAGGGCTCCAGGTAAATGACATGAGGGAAGTGAAGTTGTGAGCGGTGCTGCCACTTTGAAAGGGTCCTTAATAATTCAGTAGTAGAAGTTGGTGAAGTGCAGAGCCCCTGAAGCTGTCTGCAGTTTGTGGGTTTAAGCCACTTAGCTACTGTTTCGGTTTTTGCAGGAGCTGTCTTCATCTGCCTGCAAACCAGCTTGGCATGAAATTTGCATTTCTGCTTACAGGAAGGAGATGAGGAATGTGTCCAGGCATGTCTTTAGAAAAAATGAAAATATCTTGATAAAAAACAAACAAACAAACAAAAAAACCCTTTAGGAGATCCTTTCCACATCATTTACTGTGGCCTGGATGATAGCAGGCAGCATGGCGGCATAGTGGTTAACACTGTTTCCTCACAACAAAAAGGTCACGGGTTCAATGTAGCAGTTTGAGTTTGTATTTTCTCCCCATGCTTGTGTGGGTTTCCTCTTAACGTCCAAAGACATGCATGATTAGGTTAGATAGTGACTATAAATTGAGTATGAGTGGTTGTTGGTCTCTGCCTGTCTCTGTGTGTTGGCCTTCCGATGGACTGGTGACCGGTCCAGGGTTACCCTGCCCTCGCTCAATGTGAGCTGGGATTGGCTCCAGCACCTGCACGATAAGTGGTAGAAGATGATTGAATGGATGACAGCAGGAGCATGGTTAGTCTGTATGGATATAACAGGTACATTGGTGGCTATGTGGGTTGTTGAAAGTTATCTCCTACTCGGCTACTCTGTGGTGGCCAAATCCTTGCCATGAAACCATAAAAGTCAGCATACAGCATCACCTGGTATAGAGGACAGAGCTGGAGGGTCAGAATAGGAGTTATTATGATAAAGCCAAAATATATTACCAAACTGTTTGAATGGCAGAATAGATGTCATGCTGCTTGACCCAAGGGTAGCTTTTGCACAACACCGTCGCAGCAAGAGAGACAAGAGTCCAGGTTATAAAATATAAGATATTTATAAAGAGCTTTTCAGGGTACACAAAGTTGCTTTACAGGCAGTTAAGAATAGCAGAGAATGTAATAGAATCAAAGAGTCATCAAAACCATCGGAATACACATTAAAATACAGAATAGAGCAATAGGTTTGGTTCCCATCAAATTAGTTCATGTTTCAATTGTTCACTCAGGACTTTAACAACCGTCCCCCATTGATCCACTTGAATTTACTACTTCAGCTCGGATCAAAGGTTTTATCTTAACAATCCCATCGAAAAAGTCAATGGTAGCAGGTTAAATACCAGAGGACACTGTCGAAGGAATCATTGCCGTTTCGCTAAAAAGTGATTCTATGAAAAAAAAAAAGAGTTGACAGAGGTATTTGGTTTACCATGAATTGATATTTGACAGTCCAATTTTGTTGTTTTTTTTTTTGTCATCTAAGACGTTCTGACTGGATATCACTCTGTCTATTGGCTGTTTCCTGGTCTGTCGGCCGGGTTCATTTCTTTTCCAAATCGTTCTGTTCACTTCAGTGTAATAATTCTTGCACAATGCATTACAACATAGTCAGCAATACAAATATCTTAAGGACTGGATTCATTGCTCAGGACTAAATGTCAGGATGGGACGCACCAGTCAGTAACAATATTTAATCAACTTGCTAAAAATATAATCTAATTCTATGTAAGACACTGTCATTATGAAAGCAGAGCAGCAGGTTCAAGTGCACATGACTTTTACAGTAAAATGGAAAATGGTACTGTGATTTTTTATAAGTTACGCCCACAACAAGAGAAAATGTGATATCAATCTAAGTCTCTCCACTGAGGTCTAGTTGAATACCAAGTCCATTTCAAATTATTGTTGCCAACTTTTAAGGCCCTGCATGGCCAAACACCTGACTATCTGAATGATTTCCTACTGCCATACAGGACCAGTTGATCAATGAGATATTATCCCATAATAAAGATATTAAATTAAACCCATTGGAATACTACATCTGGCAACTTTTGTTTGTCACTACAACAGCAAAAGTGATAGACTAAACACACTGTGAGATCTGTTTCAGACCAAGAGATGAACCAGGATCGAAAGCAGAGTCAAGCAGGGCAAAGCAGGGGGGTGAATTAGTGGGCAAAATGAAACATTGTGTCCTGGATGAGGGAAAATAGCAGAAACTAAAGGAAAGGAGAGGATCTCCAAAATCTCAACATACACATTACCAGTCAAAAGTTTGTACACACTTAACAATGTGCGTACATTGTTTGATCCAAATTTTATGAACTATATAAATACATATGTTGTGTAAATAAGAATGTGAAGCCCAGCAAAGGATACAATATGTGATTTATTAGATTCTTATTATCAGTAATAAATGTATTTGCTCACTACAAAACCAATTCTGGCCCTGTTTTAACTTGACAAGTTTGTGTCCTTTTAAAGACAAGCGACATCACTCATTTTCTTCTCTTAGTAAGGGAAAATACACAATTTTATTTATATGACTTTATTGGATTATCCACAGATGGATGCATACAATGCGTGGCAAGTAATACCACATTGAAAGGCAAATGTAAGGACATGATATCAACATTAAATTTAGCAATCTCATCAGTAAAGAAAACAAATTAGATGTTCAATTCAAAGCACATAAATTACAAACCTGTACAACTTGGTTATCAACGACGGTGTAAAATGTTTCACCCTAGTGGAAAACATGTCTCAAAAAAGATACTTAACAAGATTCTTTGTTTGAGTTCCAAAATACATTTTGATGAATTAATTTTCTTAGAAAGTACTTTCAAACTCATCTTTTTCTTGATACATTCTTTTTTTCTGTGATTGTAGCATTCACAAACCATTAAACAGTAACTTCAAAAACACAAGTTGCACACAAGCAAAGCACTTTTCCACTACTATGGAAACCTTGGTTAATTTCTAGTATCAAAACCTATGTTTTTGTGAACACATCTGGTGTCAGTGGGCATGAAGAGAGCATGCGATTATCTCCCTTTTCTGAAGTATTGATTCCTACCCTTGAGTTGGGCTGCCATCTGAAGTGAATTCTGCACTGCACTACTCACTTTGTTTAGTGATTGTGCAAGAGGTACAAACATGAGACACACTTGTCATTCATGTGTCAGTATGATCAAAAAAATATGTAGAAAACATTCAGTCACAGTTCTGGAAAAATGCTCTTTTCACTTTTATGCTGCTCATTGAATTTTTAGCAAGCAGGCATAGCTCACAGAATATTGTATCTCTGCTGTCCTTTCCACAGCACCACATTTATGTGTCTGACAAGTGGGATGCCAGTTCATCAGTCTGTGGAGGGTCGCTATCTCCTAGCAATTCTGTTTCAGGCACGCACAAGTCCTTGTTTTGGTTCAGCTCTTCCTGGGACATCCCATTAGCCAAGTCCTCATCATTGGCCTTGGAGTTTTCGCTTAGTAAAGCTGCTCGCTCTGTGACAGAAGCATTGGAAGGCGCACTGGTGACATAATCTGTAGATGTGGATCCACTTCCGCTATGGTGAGAACCAGCTTTGGAAACAATTTGGGGTGGGTGGTGCATCTGCTGGTGAGGCATGGCCATGGATATTTGCATGGGGTAAAAGTTCTGCAGGTAGGGGTAAGGTGACATTGGGTGATATCCATTGACAGGAATGTAGAGCTGTGGGGGCACCATTGGCCGATGTATTTGACCCTTCATCGCCATGAACTGAGGCTGATGGAATGGCAGGCTCTTTTTTGGGCTGGTGTATCGTGATGCATTTGCTGTGCTCATGCTGATGTTGCTCACAGGGCTGGTGCTTAGAGAGCTGGTCTGAGTTGTGTTGCTGGTGCCAGAAGTCTGAGCAGAGCTGTTACAGTTGGACAGGCTCTCCCACGAGCGCAGACGTGTGTGGATGTCCTTGAAACGAGGCCTTCTGGCTGGGAATTCACTCCAACACTCCAGCATAAGGGTGTAAATCCAAGATGGGCAATCATCTGGACAAGGAAGTAACTGATGGCTGTGAACCATCTCAATCACGTCCTGGTTGGAGTAGCCACAATACGGCTGTAGACCATAACTGAAAGTCTCCCACAGTAACACGCCATATGACCAGATATCGGATTCTGTGGAGAACTTGCCATACATAATGGCTTCAGGGGACATCCAACGAATGGGGAAAGGGCTTGTGCCCATGAGATTGTAGTAATCAGCAGAGTAGACGTCTCTGAACAGGCCGAGATCCAGGATCTTCACACTGAGTTTCTCAAAGACTAGAATGTTTCTGGCAGCAAGGTCCTTATGAATGACTTGCTGGCTGGAGAGGTACTCCATTCCAGCTGCAATCTGGGTTATAACATGAAGAAAATCAGCCTGCTCCAGGGTAGACTTGACTGTCTTGTCATCATCTGAACTGCCAACATCTGAGTTGGGAGAACGCATCACTAGATACTCATGCAGGTCACCAAGGCTAGAGTAGCTGAATATCATACTTATTGGCTGCTCTTTGGTGACCACACCCAGCAGACAAACTATGTTTTGATGCTGTAAGTGAAAGCGGATCATTGCTTCATGACGAAATTCCTCACAGAGAGTGGCGTCGGCTTTGTCTTTCAATGTTTTGATGGCCACCACCTGGGTCTGCTCACCGGGTGTGGTACCATACAGGTGGCCTTTATAAACCTTACCAAACCGATCCTCACCAAGCTCCTCCATGAACCGCACTGCTGACATATTGATCTCCCGCAGCTTGGCCTGCAGCCACAAAGCAATAAATGCAAACATTTGTCATAAAAGGGTCTGGCCATTTACACAACCTAATGTAGTGCTTTCTCATTGTGTCTCCCTCTACATTATCTCCAGGGAAACAGCAAATGCACTTCATTCTTCTTATAAACATGTGTTTGATTGACCAATGAAGTGCAAGGCTAATTTACAGACCTACGTAACAGTGGGACCACTAACCACTAACTATGGGACAAGAAGTGTACTTTGAAGTAATGTAATCATTTGGTTAGTAATACTGTATGCACTGCAACCTTTTATGTTGGTATTATTACATGATCACAAAGCCAAATTCCTCAATGAATTTCCACTTTAATTTATTTTGCCAGAATTCTCCACCCTAAAATGTTGCAGCATTTTCAGATGCACTGCTAATTGCGTTCTGAGCGTGGTCACGGCATCAGAAAGAAAGTGGATGAAATATTGTGTCAGTGTGGTGTGCATGTTACCTGGTGTTTTTGCTGACTAAGGAGGGACAGCTCCATGTCCTGGCTGGCAGAGCTGCTGAGCTGGCAGCGAGGTGGTGTGTCAGTCGAAGTCTTTTGCTTATTGCGACACATACACACCAGAAAAAAGAGGCAAGCAATCACCAATGGGATAGCAATGGCAGGGATGAGAATGAAGAGGATCTCTTTCCTGGGGTTGTCTGGAGGCTCTGGAGATAAAAGGTAGTCTGTTATCTATGAATTAGTGGGAAAGAGGCTGAGAGAGAAAACCAGAGAGAAAGCGTGTAGAGGAAGACTTGAAGGAATCATGCCCATACTGCAAGTGTAGAATGAATGAATGTTTTTCCGTTTTAAAGTTGGACATTTTAACTTGGGAATTTATGGGACTAAATATTGGAGCCAGATTCCAGCAGTTCCTTCATAGAAAGTGTCTATTGAGTTTTAGAGACTTCCACTGTGGTTTCATTCTTCAGCTGCAGAGGCCGCTGCTTGGTTCACACTTAAGGCTGACTTAAAGCTGTTAACATTTGAGCTGGATGTTAATACTATGTCTGAACAGTAATGATTTGATTCAACCAGAATGTATCTTTCCACGTAGACATTAAAGTAAAATTAATTTAGGTATGATGAAAACTGGATTTTCCCAGTGGAGACAAACAGACTTTTCCTGTCTTGTTGCTCTTCAGACCCAGTTTGGGATCTGCATGATTTACATTTATGGACTCTGTTATGCTATTGCTATTATTTTGTATTGATCTATAATTCAGACCACCACACACAAGAAAATTATGTAAACAGTGCTGCTAATTATCAGCATGATGGTACTTACTGCAGGGCTGGATGTCACAAAGGTCCACCCTGAGGAGAGGGTCTATAGTAAAACACCAGGGTGCTTCCATCAGGCCTCCTGGGTTACGACAGAAGTTGTGACTTCCCCAGAGTTCGGGGTATTCCTGAGTAAGATGGTGACTGTGAGGGTATTGTGTGCTCCACCTTTGGCAGTGGTGACCAGATCTAGTGATGCTGACTGTGCCCCGGTAGTCAGCCCCACTTCCATTGTAGCAGAGATGGTCTGAAGGGTAATCTGTAGATTACACATAACTCATAATGTAACGATAGATACCCATACAAGAAGTGACTTATATTTTATTAGTTTGTAAGAATGATTTGTTCAGTGAGTGAGGTCAAAGCATGCACTTTTCTAAAGCATGGTTACAAATTATGATTGGACTATAAAGTTATTCATTTTCAGTTCAGTTTTTCATATCTAATATTCAGAATCTTAATGTAGGAAAAAAGAAAAAAATTGATGAAATAGCTCAGTAGTTAGGGAAATATGCTTTTATTCCCAGAATAAATATGAAGCTAAATTAGCCATGTCCTGACTCTGCAGCATCTATCAACCCACCAGTCACCCAAAGCAGGCTTGCACTGACAGTTGTAGGTTGCTTACTTTTGAGTGTGTGAAAGAGATCGGAAAAAAAGTTTTGGTTTTCATAAAATTGCTGTCATTAGTGTTACCATTTTATAAACGTGCCAGCTAATAATTGATTCCTTGGATTTCATGAACAGGGTTCTTTTACACTGATAAATGTAATGTGTCTGTGCCATAGAATCTACCTACATGGACCTAGTTTTTCCTGTGGCACACCTATCCTCATACACGAGGCAGCATCAGGTGTGCCCGGCCGTGGCAGCAGGTGGCAGCTGGGCAGTTTCAGCTGCATGAGGATCATGGGGTTAGTTCGGGCAATGGTGTACTCAGCATGGCACAGGTCATTCTCCAGGGCTTCGCATTCATCCCGACACAGCTGACGCTGTCGAGGGCTCCGAGAACCCTCATCACACAGAGGGAAGACGTAGTAGCAGAAAGATGGGATGGCAAATTTGGAGCACTGATCTGATAGGTGGGTGGAGGTGCCAATCATGGTGAAAGCAGCTTGGTGGGAAGAAACAAAGACATGTTTGAAGTGATGACAACTTATAGAATCTGACTACGAAAGTTAAAAAAGCTAGTTGATTTCTTTTTTACCTGTGATACGGTTTTCACTCTCCCCCTGCATCTGGAGGGACTCCACATAGATACTCTGGTTGCCAATGAAGCGAGCACAGGCAATGCCACGATATGGTTGGCAGAAACCTTTTTCACGTGACCTTAAAACAAAGGTAAATTACACTGTCATGTAAATCATAAGTCAGAATAGATGACACATGGCAGCATCATCATTTGCCTGAATTTTGTGGGGCTGCTGGGTGTCAGGGGTCATCAAGTCACAGAGAAAGAAGACAATGATCAACTTTACCCAGCTGCTCCACTAAGGAAAACATTCAAGTTTATTTTTAAACTCAAATAATCTCCTCAGCGACACTTTCTGTCTGAAGTGTTCTCAGTTATATAATCACATTTCAGGAATCCTGACCAATAAACATTCAGGGTCCACTGTCATTTAGGCTTTACCGATAATGGTTGTGTCCTATTTGCTCAACATGCTAACAGTTACATTTTGTTGCAACGGCACTAATGTTTGGCCTGTTACTGATGTTTCTATCTGATTAACACTTACAAATATTCCATGTCAACGCTCCTTGCTTTGACTATGACAATGTTCTAGACAAAAGAGTCATTGTACCCTCCCCCGACTTTAGACATAAGAGGGAGGGAATTACTGAGGGAGTTATATTGTCAGCTGAAGAGATATGGTCCCTGGAAGAGGCAATGGGGAACAGTTGGTCTGACTAAGGACATTAGGCATTCTTTCCAGTACACAGCAGGCTTATCCAAACCAGTCATTGGATTCTTCAACCAACAGTCAGATACTAGATTTGACTTTTGTTTGAATAATCTGCTTTGAGCCCCAACCTGATGAGTGATTCCCACAAGACATAGAGAAGAAAAAGTTGCTACCCTCATCATTTGGTTGCATCAATCAGTGCAGCATAGCAAAAGGTCTTCCAGCAGTCACTAAATAACACTGCAGGTATGACTGCTGGCTAACATGTCTTTACATGCCTGTTTAGCTTTAGGCACTCTTCTAACATTTCAAAAACAAAATTGACCCATCTTCACATCCGCAAACCTTTGCCTAGTTTATTAAGTGAAAGGATTGTCAGCTATAAAAGTTTTAATTTCTAATCTGTACTCTAATCCTAAAACATTAATCCTTACCACAGTAAATGGAATCAGGTCCCAAACATGGTGTTAACCAAACAACAGATCTGGAAAATGAGCTGCCTCAGACAGCTGATTTATTGGGCTTTCTGGTAACCTTTTAAGTAAAACCAAAAATACTATAGTCCTGACAAAATAGGATTCTTTAAGTCTATTACTAAATATTGAATCTTTAGCTAAGACTTCAGTTGTTATAGTATAGGTCTTTGTAGAAAAGGTTTCCTGTTGTGAAACTTCGGGATCCATACACACTCTGACATGCACTAATCTACATCATGTGTTCACTTACGGTTCATCTGGGCCGTGGGTGGGCACCTGTCCTGTGAATTCAAAATACAAACATACATTAAAAAGCACATTTAGCCTTATGATTCTATATGTGTGGCTTCAAGGATTACACAAACCCACTTTCACAATTTTTACAAAGTAAAGACACCTTTGAGTTGTTATGATCGTCATTAATGAAATCATTGGTCAAAACAAACAAAGACAGAAAGAAACATTCATTCATCTTTTACTGCTTATTCGCTTCCAGGAGGTGCTAGAGCCAAACCCATCTCACATTGGTCAAGGGTGGGATACACCCTGGACAGGTCGCCAGTCTATCACAGGGCCACCACACAGAGACAAACAGCCACTCACACTCATAGTCAGACCTACGGCAATTTAGAATAACCAATGAGCCCAAACATAATATCTTTAGACGATGGGAGGAAACCCACGCAGACACAGGAAGAACATGCAAACTCCACACAGAAAGGCTCCAGGCATCCAGGAACCGAACCCACAACCTTCTTGTTGTGAGGCAACAGCGATAAACTAATCTGCCATGCGGCCCACAAACACACAAACCAAACAAAGAAAACCAACAATAACAACAACAAAAAAACAAAACAAAACACAAACACAAATTCTGTACACAAGCTACTCATTTAAATTAGTACACATGGTTTCATAGGCATAGGTCAGTGTTGTAAATAAGCCAGTGTTTGAAGGACTATGACCCTTACCTAGTTTAACGTACAGGACACCAGTGGCAGAGATGACCTTCAATGAGTTGGATGCAACACACTGATAGTAGCCGGTGTCTGTGGTGTCTAGGTCCTGGATGCGGAGCTTTGACCCTGCCTCTGTCTTGCGGATGGTTATACGTCCCTGCTCCTGGACCACAGGGGCATCATTCTTCAGCCAGCGGATGGAGGGTCGAGGGTTTCCTGACACTCTACAGTGAAGTGTGGCTGTCTGGCCCTGAGAGTGGGTGATGTTGTTGACTGGCCCCTGGAACTCCAGGAAATAACCTTAACAGGAGGAGATGTGATGGTTTAAGGTGTTAATAGAACACAAGTGCTTTTAGAGTGAATTCATATACTAATTCATTTTGGATATGTTGAAGTTTTATGATTATCACCTTCACTGTGTGAGATACTACTATTTATTTCTTGTTATACACTGATCTGAAAATACATTACAGAATTAGCATTAAACATTTTTTGTTGTTTTTTGTTTTGTTTCTTTAGTCCTGAAAATGTTTCTATGTTTAAATCAGTCTTACACTGTAAGACACAGTTGCTAGCTATCCAAATTGTTTAATATGTCATTATGTTCTTGGTATGATCCACAAATAATTTTTAACCAACTAATTCATTTTAAAATACTTTTTACTCTTTTATTTTCCTTCAAACTCAATAGTTTCCATGACCTCATGTTGCTGTATACTTCCAACACCAGGGCTAAAGCCCACTTTGAGGAGATGGCAACTGCAGTTTTTCAATTGACCACTAGATGCTGCTATAATGTCTATCAGAAAAAATGTAATCACAGCTTGACATAAAATAAATAATAAATAAATAATAAATAAATAAATAAAACAAGCAAACAAACACAAAACAAATAAATAAAAACAAATATTCTTGTGGTCTCTAGTTTTCTTGTTCGTCATAAGGAAGTTTAAATTTTACTCACTAAGCATTGAGTGAAAAGGCGGGTGATTGCATGTTTGACACAAATGAGGATGCACTGAAATCCCAGCTCTACTCATGCCCCACCTCTTTGCCCATTTTGGGTAAAACCTGTTAATAACATCTCTTCAAAGAGGAAATGTCTACCTAGTCTCTCCTACAGGCACATCTGCCTGTGTTCTAATGAAAATGTCCAAATGGTGCTTGTTAAAGGGAAGATGGAGATCACAGCTGTTGCCACAGTTACCTGGTGTTCTGTAAACAACATACTTCTACTTTACATTAATTAGTTAAGAGTATTTCCGATCCATTGGGATGTCAATGCCAACTTTATTTATATAGCATTTTAAAACAGCCAAGGACCTGCAGAAGTGCTTTACAGTAAAATAAATACAATACGACAATAAAGAGCATAAAAAGAAATAGTAGTAATAGTCGTATATATTAAATACACTGATAGAATACACAGATAGAACGGAATATAATAAAGATAAATAAAGAGACGTAAGAGTTGTGGGGACTCAGCCAAAGGCCAAGGAAAAAAATTTGTCCTTGGCAGTGTCAAACATGGAGAGGCCTTTTGCAGTCTGCACTGCCAAGGGTAAAGAGTTCCACAGAGTGAGAACTGCAACTGCAAAAGCTCAGTCTCCTCTACTCTTTAATAAAGATCAAGGAACGTCCAAAATCATTTGGTTTGCTCACTAAGGGCTGCAGAGGGCTAATGCAAATGAATAAGGTCAGACAAATATTCCGGGGCCAGCCCATTGAGAGACTTACAAACAAATAAAAGAACCTTAAAATCAATTCCACATCTGACTAGGAGCCAGTGAAGTGAAGAGAACACCAGAGCTTTGTCTCAGTTAGAAGAGCTGCTGCGTTTTGTACAAGCTGCAGGTTTAGTTCTGACTGATCAAGACCCACATACAAAGAATTGCAGTCGTCCAAGCAAGAGGTAATAAAAGCATGAAAAACTTTTTCAAAATCTTTTGGCATAAATAAGATTTAATTTTAGAGAGGAGCCTTAGCTGAAAAAAGATCAACAGAACTGACCTGTTGATCAGTCAGGATAGTGACTCGTATCATAAGACTTATCTGAAGGGCTTCACTAGCACCCAGAGATTGGTGCATGCAGCAGTTCTTTTTGGGGGGATATGCACTCTTTTGGCTTGTGGGTAATTGGCCACTGACGACTGAACTATGACGTCACAGACGACAACAGAGGTGGAAAGAAAAAAAGACTGGTGAGCTAGCAAGTTAGCCTCTGTATTCGTCCAAAAATGAGCTTTTGCTACAGACTTTGCCATGTTCGACGCGTTAGCAGTTAGCCGGCTTCTTTTGTCCGACCTCCTACGTTTGAGTTTATGTTTTAAATGCCATTCGACTTCTGGGTCATAGTTTAGTGCGAAACTTTAGCACATGCACAGATCACCTCCTCCAGCTCCAGTCCGGCTGTATACATGCAGCAGCAGATCGACTTTCAAGTGCATTATCTGTGTGTGTTAGTCTGATAATTTTAAGTCAGATTTCAGTCGAGCTAACGTGTTTATGTGTACTTTAAACTTGAACTTAAACAATAAATCGTTTTTTAGGTGTCATGCACACATGCCTTGCATCTCTGACTGAAATAAGTGGTTTCAGAATCAGAGTCTTGGTTTCCAGTTAGAGAAACTGCTCTGATCAAAGGATTTTGATAAGACCTCAGTGCTGCAGAGATGTTTGGAACCTTTTGCTGTTCTCTGCACTAGGAGCCCTGTTCACTATGCAGATCGCAGAGAGAGGGAATAAAAATGACAGAAGCAAAGACAATGACAAACACACACACTCAGAAGACCTCTGGCTCTCAGTACCATCAGCATTTCAGGCAGAAGCCAGGCTCTGGAGTTTACACAATGGAAAAACAGATGTGTGGCCGGTTTCCCAACTCGACCACAGCAGAGCTCCCCACAGCGCAGGCTACAGATGAGTGATGTCACCACACAACTCTTTAATTATAATGTCTTGATCTGTCATTAAAGGAAGTACTGCAGCTCTCTGAATGAGTAAATTAGGGCATGAGGGTGGTGCAGGAAGGAAAGATAAAATAGTTTAGATGGAGCAGGTTTCAAAGGAGTAAACTGACCCCTCAGGGAATCAACATTGCTCTGCCTTCATGCAAGGTCTTGAAAATATAATGACAATACATTCTCAGTCCCACTTGTTCTTTCAGATAAAGACTTTTTACTAGTCTCCACTTCCAATTCAATAGCAGCACCAGCATCTCCAGCCACCATCCTGAACTGAACCTCTCCATCCAAGCCACACTGACATTTCACACCTGGTGTAACTTTTCCTTTTCTTTACATCATCAGCCTTATCATACCTTAAGGCAAGAATGTCCACCATCCAAGTTTACATCAGCAATTTTAAATTCCCCATAAATCCACTTGCTGGAGCTCTAATTCTCATGCCCACTATATATATGAATCAAATCCTACAACCTACTCCCAGTAGTATTAGTTTATTTATGATTGTCCAAGTTAACAGTTCCTGATTGAACCATCAGCATGCAGACTGTTTTGACACTTCTGCTGATAGCTTCACTCTATGAGGCAGATCTGTTCATACCATCAGAATGCTCTACCACTTCAGTCAAGCCCCAAGGAGGCTTTTGGGGCTTGATGTAGCTGATGTAGCTCTTAGACAATCAATTAATTAATTAGTTAATTAATTCGTCTTAATTAAGTCTAATTTACTGGGTTTGTTTTGCCAAAAGCCAGTCATGAAAAGCTTTCAAAGCTGATCCATCACCCAGTGCATTGGCCCACTTGCCTGCTTGTCTAAGAAATGACCAGCCAAGAACCATAACATATGATAAATTCATAACTTCATAAAGGAGAATTTCCTAAATAAAACCAGATTTTTGGCAAAAAAAACCAAAACAAACAAACAAACAAACAAAAAAAAAAAACAGCCGAAATACATCTGTATAAAGTTAAAACTGCAGCACATTAAATCTGCTGAAATTTGATACTTTCATGTGCTGATCAGAGGCTTTTACATCTGAGACATGAGTTGTAGAGAAGAGCTCTGACAAAATGATTCTCAAACACAAGTGAAAGATATTAGACCCTCTTGATGTCTTGGCTTGAAATTTGTAATGTTTGTTGGGTTTGGGTTGGGTTTGACCAAATCCATAACACCTAAGTATTAACAACTGTTTAAGTCACAACAATTACACATTTGTCAAGATGGTATCTCTTAAAATCCATCATGACAATACCATAAATAATTTAGATTTTATTTTTTATTTTATATACAATTTAATATTAATATTTATAATATTTCATTTTATAAATCATTTTTGACAAGTCTGAGATTCTGGCCTCTAAGCATACTTGTTAGTTGACATTTTACAATATTTTGTTGGGCAGTAAACAGTGCAACAATTAAATGATTAATTGATTCATCTTCTACCGCTTGTCCGTTTCCAGGGGCTGCTGGAGCTCACATTGGGTGAGGGCAGGGTAGACCCTCAGCAGCTTGCTGGTCCATCGCAGGGTCAAAACATAGCAACAAAGTATAACAACTATCGCTTCAAATTATTGAAACTTTATCCTGGAATGAAAATTAAGAAAATGTTTCTGTGTTTAGCTCTAAGAGTGTCACACCTCATCTGTAGCAACCAATGCCATGCCATGCCAAGAAAATTCAAAGATTGGCAGTGCTAAAATGGGAAAAAACAACATGTGAGATATTTATCCTTTGCAAGAACTGTTGTTTACCGTATACGGTTAGGCAAAAAAAATTCTACCACTTTTAAATTACACAGTTAACTGACATATCCATATGGCCAGGTTTTTTTATGTGCTGGAAGCAGAGTAAGGAATCTAAGGGATGGCACCATTACCATTTATCTTGTGTCGTAGATGAGAAGAAGAGCCTTTCTGGGAAAATTCATTATTCTTGTGAAAGTGAAACCTCTGGATTAGAAGCATACATTTGCCAAAGTCAGTCTGATTCTTCATTAAAATCAATCCTGGGTTGGACGTACGCTGAAACATGCACATTTGGACTAAACAGAGATGAGCCCTGTTACCCTTGCCAAGAAGAAAGAAGAATCACAAGATGGCACTGCTTGGCACCAAGGTGCTTATAAAGAATCTGGCTCATCCTTTCTCTCCTAAAATTACATCTTTTTTGCCTTCCACTTGCTCATTATACACAATTTTTCTATAATAAAATGTGTTGTTGTGTTGTGTCTTACCACTAACAGCCATGGAGTATGGCTATGTGCGTGCATGGTGCACTGGACCAATGCAGACCCCAATTGTTTAAATAATGTCTCCACACTCCAGGAAAAAAGTTATACCAACTGTGGTCCTGACAAACAACTCAGGCAGGCGAAGGAGCCTGTAAGAAGTTAAGACAAATATAGGTGTGCAAAGGTACCTCTGGCAGCAAGAAAGAATGCTTGACCCCTCACTGCTTAGGGAGGACATACAGACTCATGCACACAGCAAGCAGAAGATACAGCAAGACCACTGACCCTGACTACATTCACATTTAACTCCTGCTATGGTACTCTGTGGGTAGGAGTACCTACACCATCAGGTGACCTCGTAAACACAAAATCTTTGGTGGATAATGGAAACAGGGAGTTACTCAACAAGTTCTAGATTTGCTGGCATGAGTCAAGAACTTCCTCTACAGAAATGTCAAAAGTAAAATAAATCTCTGCGAACCAGCAATAATATCCTTATCCATTTACCCTTGTCTTCAAAACATTATTGTTCATTCATTCATCTTTTATTGCTTATCCATTTCCAAGTCACAGGGTGCTGAAACCAATCCCAGCTCACACTGGGTGAGGTCACCAGTCCATCGCAGAGCCAACACACAGAGACCAACAACCACTCACACTCAGACCTACAGACAATTTAGAGTCATGATGTCTTTGGACAGTGGGAGGAAACATGGAGACTCCACACAAAAAGGCCCCAGGCCGGGAACCGAACCTACAACGTTCTATGCTGCCGTGCTGCATTATTGTAATTTTGTATTTTCCTTTATTGCTTCAGTTTCACTCTTGGTCACAGTCTGTGTTAAACATTTGGAGCAAGAAAGCTACAAACCATCTTTCATGGACTTGTTAATGGAGCTTGATCTGCTGTCTGGGCCATCAATACAACAGATTCTTGAAAAGCTAGTTATTGAAATTATTTTGATCAAAGAAGTTGACATGTTAAATTGACTTGAAAATATACTGATAATGCCAATAGTATTCTACTATTATTTCTCTGGATCTACAACAAATGCTGGCAATTTCATGTCTGTTTTCAATGCTCTGAAAATAAAAGAAAAGAAGAATTTGTCATGCATTTTTGAAAGTCTGTGTATAGTTCTATACACAACATTCAATATACATGCTGACATCATGCTGTACTATCACTCATTCCTACTGGAACATGAATGGCTTTGCAGTGGTATGTCTCTGTTCTAAAGGGTGATTCCAAAATGTTCATGGAAACTGTTACTGTTACTGTTTATATTTTTTTTTTTAGTTTGGTCCCTACATGGTCATTTGTCTGCCTTGGTATTAAATAGACGCTTTTAGTGTTGTAGCTTCCCCTTAAATTATACAATGACTGATGTTCACAGGGAGCCAAACTGAACACACACCATGCTGTTACCTACAAGGACAGGGTTTACAACTGCTGAAGAAACTTACTTTGAAACTAGAAATGATTGAACTGTTTCTGGCTACTTATCAGACTTAGTAGTATTACTTCAGTTTTCAGGAAATATTTCTCAAACTACCTCGAGGTTCACGGTTCGATTTTATTTAATGTCCCAAAGCTAAATTTGAGTGGCAGCAACATAGAATCACATAAAAACCATGAAAAACATAACATGGGACAATATAAGTTACATGCCAACAGACAGTGATGACCAAGCACTAAGCTAGAGCCACATAATAAACACACTATAAAAGGCCAGAATATGCTATGAAGAATAAATAAATAAAAGTAAAAGTTCTGGGCATAGTTAAGCACACAGTGGCCAAATAAAGCGCACAAATGCCAGGTAAAGTGCTGACTCTCAAAGGAGTGGTCAGGATAAACATTTTTGATAGAAGACAATCCACGTGCCCAGTGTACAGTGTGAGTAGCAGGAATAGTCCTGCTTGTCACACACATCCACAGCTGTTGGTTTTGGCCTTTGTTCAAGCACAATACTGCCACACCTGGCAACCTTACTGTGATGACGAGACTCCAGGAAACCATGCACAGTTGCTGTGCATTAGGGACACATAAAAGTGTACATGGATCATTTTCTGATCTAACTACACACTTATGGTGCCTCTGAAAACCAAATGTTTTTATCTTACCCTCAGCGGTAGGTGCAGCACCACTCTGAGCTTCAGCCAGACCATCTGTATCCAATGACAGACCTGCATCAGCTGCAAAAATAGAGACATAGAAGTCATTAATGATAAGAACTACATAGGGGACCATTTGTTGAGGCATTGCAGAGGTGAATATTTGTCCTGGGGGCGGTGCTTGAAAAGAGCATAAGTAATTTCCAGGAAAATCACTCTGAGCATGTCTGTACCAAACACAAAGTTTTTAGGTTTGGCCTGAGTGACCATATTGGAAATTATTAATTTTGTGGGAAGACTGAATGACCCCAGTCAGTTTCATAGCATGATGATATTTTCTGAGCAAGAGCAGAAAGTTTTGGTTTGATAGCAGTGCTAGGAGAATGAGTGCATGAAGGACCATAGAGACTGCATGCCCTGCATGCAGGGGGTTAGCTAAGGCAGGAGCTGGTCTCTTCTTCCTAGCATGTACATCTCCCTCTGCCTGAGCACAGCTCTATCTTCTGTATCATTTCCTGCCTCACTCTCTTCACTTCTCTCATCACAGAATTTAATTTCATACCAAATAAGAACAAGCAACTTCATCACAAAAAAATAAGGCCAGTAGATTTTAATATTTGAGATGTTGCAATATTCTGATTTACAATGATACCTTCACATACAGGAATTTGCCCAATAGATACTTTAGTTACTGATTTTAATGGGATCTGTTGCTCACTGAGAGCTAATCAGGATTAGGCACATGTAAGTGAACATGGCTCACTTATTAGGGCATGCTGACTTGGAATTTGGCTCCCGTCTTCCCTGTGATACAAAGCATGTGCTTAACAGATGTGGGTGCTGGTAGAAGTTGGAGGTGTGAGTACTGCAGTGACTAAAACCGCAACATTCCTTTCAGTAGTGATATTTCCCTGCACAATCCAGTCATAGATATAAGCAGGAAAGAAGCTTCCATCACGATGACCTTAGACTAAACTTGTGTTCATTATGTTTTGGCCATGCAACCTAAGCTAAGACAGGTGAGGCATTGTCCGATAAGCCAGAACATGTAACTCCTATAAATCTTGACATCTTGTAAATACAGCAGTCATTATGATCAGACTGAAACACTGTTCTTTTTTTATATCCCCCTGATTGCTTTCAGCCCTATGCTGTAACAGATTCACTGCTGGAAACACAGACTAAACCCTGAACAAAGAAAACAAGAGTGACATAGCCGTAAAAGAACATGACGCTTGTGTATATCTACATTTTCCTTTCATACTTAACACCTTGCCTTGTCATTTTGGTCAAGGTATCTCTAAGACATTCTTGATGAGCCTGATGATGTTTCACATGTTTAAGGTCGCCACACCAAACTATAACCATTGCTAGTCAAATCTCATACAAACACTGCAGTTTAAAATGAGAACTAGGTTAGGGGTGGGGATTTTGGGATAGACAAAAACTCTGCACCTCTTCTGATGGTAGGAGGAAAGTTGTACTGTCTGCAATCACATCACCGTATTATATTGAGCATAAAGAAGCATTTCCCTTGCTTCCTGATCCTCTGCCACAGCTTCTTGCCCTTCATCACCAGTGATACATCTCACTCCACCTTGTATACAGTATAGTACATCTACTGTACACATCTCTGTCTGAAGCTCATGCAGCAGTTGAACTGTTTATCTTAACACTGTCTCTGTTAAAACATGGTTGAAATTTTGGCAGGTCAGCTGACTTCAACCTAAGATGTTCCACATGTTCAGTCTGATTTTAACTACAGAACAAAGGATACCCTACATTTAGATTCACTGTGTGTCAGTTTTAAACATATGTCAATTCATTAAAACAGCACAAATTAAAATCTTTGAATTGTCACTGACTTGTACTCACTTGTAAATTCTGCACCCCACAACCCAGTAATAGTTTAAGAGTGTATTCTGTCATGTTGTTTTTTTTTTCCTGCGAAATAGCAAAAAGCCAAGACTTGTAAGAAATAAGCTGAGCTTTTCTGAGCCTGGTAGTAGTGGTTGTCATTGATTACATTTATCTGCAGCCGTGGAAAATGATGCTTTTCCACCCCGAGCTGAGATGACTGCGGGCTCCTGCATTCCAGCTGCCTTCACTATGAAAGGGCCCTTTGAGAGCTGAGAGGCCAGGCCACAGCTCCATCTACTGGAGTTTTGACTGAGGGCCTTTTGGCACACATCAACACTTTCTTTGAGTGTGTGGGGTGGGGGGGTGACAGATAACAGAGGTAAATCTTAGGGCTTAGAGTCTTTATTAAATTATTGCAAGTCTGAACCATGTCCACAAAAATGACAAAAGTTATCTTTGCATCTTCTCCAGTAAAACTGCTAACCTTTTCAGGACCAGGACTCCTCGTGAGACAAAACCAGTCCTCTGATCCATAGGATCAGAGGACTGGCAGACAACCTAACCTGAACCAGGTTAGGTTGTCTGCAATGAATGGATGTCAGTGCAGTGTCCTAACAAGAATGGCTATGCAAATTGTGCATGTCTCCTCTGTCCTCTTAGTCCTTCAACCCTTTGTTTCAGCTGTGCCCCATCCTCCACCCCTCTCTGCATTTTCTGCTGTTACTTCTAACTTTTTTTGGTGGGGGTCGCAGTGACAGTTCATAGAGAGCAGACTAGAGTTAAACAAACATTTCATGAAGACAGGGCTGCATTGGAAGCAGTTTCTGGTTGAGTCAAACCTCAATGGATGGAAGCAAAGAACCACAAAGTGTCAAAGGAAGAAAACTCAACCACTGCTGTTCTTCCCTCCAAGAATGAGGGTGGTTAATTGAGTGTTTAAAGGCTACAAGCAGCCATGATGTTTCCTGTATATGTGAGGAGAATGAGAGTAACATGGTTAATGACGTACATCCAGCTCAGCCACTGAAAACTGTTGGTCAGCTTGTATGGTGCCATCAGTTCAAATGAATAATGCTGAAGGAAGAAGAGTTTAGAGCAGCACTGGCAACAAGGGGGTGTCATCCAGTGTCAAACCACAGAGAGATCATATGTGTGCTGTTTTGAAGCTTCCATTTAATAATTGGTCTGTCGACCATCTTAGACCAGACAAAGCTAGAAGGTGGAGTTGAGTAGGAGTGACAGAGGATCTGATCTGCTCTGTACTGTGGTCTGATTTCAGTGTAGCTGTAGTCAAATTCAGTCAAATCCTGGTCAACCTCCCTCTTTCAGGTATCTAGTTTTCCAGGTCAGACCACACTGAGTCCTCTGTCTATCCTGCCCAGACCAGCCCCCGACTTTTCTGCCAATTATTTAAACCGTCCTAGGTTATGGTGATAAGTGCTGCCTCAGGAGGACAACCCACACTGGTGTTTTGAGATTTTCAGTGCATTGCACCATTGCATTGCATGTGATCCCTACATGCATGGCTACTTTTGTCCGAAGCCTTAGTCTTATGTTTCCTTCAGGTTCTGTTTGTGATGTAAAATATTATTTTCCTAGAATTGATCTTTCACTTTTTTTGGCACCTTAATAATCATTGAATATATAAGTGTTGTAGGTTTGCCCTTTAAACCATTTGAGTCCTGCTATTATAGCCATTAGTAATTAGTGATTAATTTGTTAGTGAGGAGCTTAATTTCTAACAGTTTAACAGTTTGACACTTTTCAATGAGCATGTATTGACATTAGCATCATGGATTCAGTTGTATGTGTACGTGTATTGTTAAATGATGTTAATACTTACACTATCACAGTGGCATAAAATTATCAGAAAAAGACTATTCAGTTGTTCTTTGAAATTATTTGTATGGCCATTAATCTTCAACTTAAATTTCATGATTGCAACAGCCTTACTTGTTGGCGCAAATTATGCTGATTGCATGATTGCTTTTTATATCATATGCCCATTTTGTCCAATATATGACCCAAGATTTGAGTTTACGTATTGTAGTCATGTATTCTATCATATAGTCAACGGTTCATGATTGTGATTGTAACATTTCAGGCAGGTAGTAGCACCACTGAGGACAAGAATCTTCCAAAATGGTGGAACATGTCTGCAAGGAACTCAAATGTATTGCTTGTTCCAAGGTCAATTACTTCTATTCACATTCCATTTTCTCTATTATAACTCTCACTGTTGTGACCTCATTACTACTGTTTGAAACATTCTTGTAGATACAGGAAAGAAGAACACTATGACATTTGATGGCACTGAATTAAGGACCAAGAGTCTTTGTTCTGGATGAACCAACTGAAAATGTGTTGTTGCTAAGAAAAAAAAATATAAACTGCTCTCCACTGATCTGCGGCTCAAGCAGAACTGCTGTGAAATCAGATAACTCCACAATGTGGGGAGGGCAGACTTTCCTCTTTCTGCAAACGGAAACAACACATGTAAAACCAGCAGGGGAAAAAAGTGCTGTACTGCCCTCCCGTAATCTAAATGACAGACTAATTTTGCAGAGAGTCCAATCGTGCACAACCACAACCAGCGCCCTGTTTGGTGGACTGAGCTGCAAAGGCAGTGAAATGACGTTAAATCAAACAAGGAAAGAAATGAGAGTGGAAATCCTAAATTATTACCCTCCCAGGCCAGTTAGCTGTGAGATGGAAAGTCTGGTTGTTACATGATGGAATGTGTTACTGGTATTTCATCACTTCACTTGTCTGGTCGAACACACTACTTCCCTCCACTGTGAAGGAAGAAGGAGGATGAGTCCTGAAGTTACGACCCCTCATAAAAACCCCAGGTCAGCGTATCTGATGAAAGCATTTGAGCTGAAAACTACCCAACCTGCCCAGGGCTACACACCAGGCACTTCACTCACAGCTGTCTGCTATGCACCCTTAAAAGAAATTATGTCAAATGAAAAGAAATAGCTCATAAAAATTAAATAAAGAAAAAGATTTTGGCTTTGTAGTCATCTTTCCAGTGCTAATTTATTATAATATACAATAATGGAAGTTAAAGAATATTTCACATTATATCAACATATTTGGCACTGACCAAAAGTCACAATGTAGGTTCTTTTCATATTTTTGGTCCACTGGAAACAGAAAAAAGTTGCAGATTTTTTTGGAAAAAATACAAACCTGAGATTGAGAGGACAAAAGGCTTTGCAGCACATTTAAGAATTAGACTAAATAACACGAGTCTGGCTTACAAGTCAACCTTTTCACATTACCTATTCTTCTGTCTCAATGACTGCACTGATCTTATACATCAGAGTGAGCTATGGGTAGGGTATGTACTGCAGCCGTGTGAGCTCAACACATTGATAGCAAATCCAGAAAACAGCAGTTTAACAAATACACACAACACGACCAAATACAGAAGCAGGCAGCTCTAAAGTCAGAGAAAACCACAAAGAAAGAGATGCAGTGCCAGCCATCATCACATCATTCATCCTCATCAGGTACTAGTCTGGCACTTGTATAGTTCTGAGGTACTTATGATTTATGCTACTTTACACTTCCACTGCACTACAATACAATACATTGTCTGAAATCTTTAAAACACTTTCCAGATTTCAATATGACGAGTGAAAATCATATCACCACATACTGAAAAACTTTTGGATCAACTGGAAAGTCCTTCTGAACTAATGAAAAAGTGCCATTTAAGTGAATTTTGTGTTTCTAACAGGACAGTAAGAATATGAGGCAAGAAGGAGTCAAACAGTAAATCAGCTGAAATGATAAATAATAATAATAATAATAAATCATACCAAACCAGGGTTTTCAAACCTTTTTATCTCCAGCTGTCAGACATCAGTTCGTAGGTGGGTCAGTTCAGATCTATCAGTTGTTAATAGCTTCAGCTCAGAGTTATTTTTCCCCTCAGACCTATCACATGGTTTCATGTCAAAAGTTGAATGGATGTAATACCTCACTAGAAAACAAAGAATATAGAAAAAGTCATACAATTTCCTTATTTCCTCTCTGAGGAATGATTTTAGAAGCTTACATTTATTAGTGTGTATGAAGCATTTCAGGCTCCTCCACCTCAGCAGCTACATATGCACCTGCTCTTTAAACACTGATGTGTCAGCATTATTCATCTGCTGTCATAAAATGTGACAACAATTTCTTGCTTCTAATACTTTTTTTGTATCTCTTGTGTGCAGCAGGCAGTTCTGAATAAAAACACTCTGTACATGACTCAGGTTGACAGAGCTAGCAACTGGCTCCTGGAGACAAAAGCATTTGGCAGCAAAACAACTTAATTCATTTAAATTAGAAAGTAATAAGGGAATATTTAACATCATTCATCTGGTAGATACACATATGACACCAGATGAATGATAATGCTGTTCTGGGCTGTGACCTCATTTGTTCAATTGATAATGATATTTTAATATACTGGTAATATAAATTTATTGTTGTTTTCCTTTTGGTACTCTATATTGAAAGACATTTTACCCTCGTCAAAAATTCGATATCCTGCTTTCTGTGATCCTCCTGTCATTTGGATATTCCACTCGGCCATGTTGCAATTTTAACCCCAATCTCAACCCCATCACACACACAGACACACACATTTCCATCATCCATGTTCAGTTTATGTATCTGCAGAACTAAGCTTATCAATTAAATAGCTTGTTAGCACAACACAGAAAAGGGTTAGGGTTATGAGCCAAATGCTCAAATAACAAACACACCAGACTCCTCAATTGATACAAAAGACACCAGTCGATCCAGGTTTTTTGAAGTCTATTTAACTTCTTAGTTTCCATGTTAAACTGTACAGACAAACTGCAATTACTTGAAATGTGAACCGATTAAAATTTTACATATTACCAAACAAGTACTGAGAACTTTTCTTCTAGTTGAGATGGCAACACCAGGACCATGACACAAACCTTGCCCAGGTGTGACTGCTTTTGTCACAGACTCCATCACTCTTTTAGGTGTAAACGTGCATTTAGACCAAGTTTACAATGTTTCTGACATAATGACTGAATCATGGCACTCACTGAATTGTCAGATGGTATCACTTGCCATGGAATTTCCCCTTCACTGGCCCTGATGCTATCTTCCCACCCTGAACGTCCTCATCAAAGGCAGGTTACACTTGGGTAACTCCATCCCCATGACTGAGTTAAAACAACAATAGCCATCTCATAAAAACGCAGGGACTTCCGTTCAAATATTTGACCATTTGGAGGCTCAAAGACAAGACAATAAATGAGACTGGGGAAGGTCGAGATGGGGGACAAGCTGATCCATTTGCATTTTATTGCCTCTCTGATAAGATACCAAGCTCTGCATACCAACCTAGGTCTGTAGAAAACTAGGCTCAGCATGAAATACAGTTTTTGGTTGCGTGTAAACCAAAGCACTTGTGTCAATTGTTTATCTTTCTTCAAACTGCCGCTTAGTCATTCTTTCCTTCACCCAAAATTCCAGTGGAGGAGCAGGAATGTGGAGCTGAGAGGTACCACACAGCATAAAAGTATGGGAAGCCAGTTCAGTTTCAAAACTCATTCCATTTGGTCGCTACCTCTGAACTATGATTAACAAAGCATCTGCTGGAGGAAGAGGGACGGGCCGTCGCTTTGACAGGACTGCTTTTAACATATTTCAACAGACCCATGGCAGACTGGAAAGGCTGAGCACCAAAACATGCAGAAAGAGATTAACTCATTTGTTGGCAGGAACAAATATCATTCAATCTTAACAGATTAATGAGCACAAAGATGTCATTGTGGCAGAGAGGAATGTGTGGTTTGTCTTACTGTCTTCTTGCAGACCTTTTGAAGTGTGAAGTCCATAACAGACCTTAAAATTACGCTCATATCACTCATGCCATCTGTTGTAAACGTAGGAGCCCCAGTTTAACAATAGCCAGATTTGGGCTGGATAATATATATAGCTATAGATATGTATACTTTTCCCCATTTAACACTGATAGGGCAGCACGGTGGAACACTGGTTTTGCCTTACAGCAAGAAGATTGTGGCCTTGATTCCCAGCCAGGGGCCTTTCTGTGCAGACTTTGCAAGTTCTCCCTGTGCCTGCGTGGGTTTCCTCCCACAGTCCATAAACATACATGTTAAGGTTAATAGGTTACTCTGGAATGGATGGACTGCCAACCTCCTCCAAGGTTTACTCTGCCCTCACCCAGTGTGAGCTGGGATTGGCTCCAGCACCCCCATGCAACCCAGAAACAGATAAGCACTAGAAGATGAATGAACAAATTTGTATTTCCTGAAGATGGTAATGACAACAGCATTTAGCCTCATTGATGTCCTTTTTGGAACCCAATCCCCTTTTTTGGGTAAGCCTTTTCTGTAGTACTGTCACATAACTGCGCTTATTAGGTACACCTAACTAAAACTAATGCAGTCCTGCAATGAATCATGCCTTTAGGTAGAGGCAGTGAATTGGCCTCTTCTGGAGAGAGGGTGTCCCTGGAACAATTATACATTTATTTTTACACTGGTTGAATTAACCTTGAGGAAAGATAAAATGATTAAATTTCATTTATTGTGCGTTTAATTTGTTAATTTGCTCCTAAATTACTGGGTGACCTGCTGCTTCCTCCTGGGGTTCTGCCTCAGTAACAGGGAATTGAAAGGCGCTTTCTCGTTAATCCTCATTTGAACAAACAGCAGCTTTCACTGTTTGGGGGATCAACATGTTGAACTCATTACCCAAAGAACTTAAGATGGATCATGACTTGGATTATCTTAAAGCCAGACTGAAACAGTTTTTAAAGAGAGATCAGTCATGTAGACATAATTTATCTGGTGCTTGTTGTTCTGTGGTCATGTGTTTTGTGTATGTTTCTTGTATCTAGCATTTTTAAGACCTGGTTAAGGAAAGGCAATAAAGGTTATTTTCAATTTTCAAAATGTATTTCTTTTAAATTATATGTGCTGTTGTTTAGTTTAGGATATATCTTTGTCTCTGTATAAACAAGCAATAAATAAATATTACATTCCATTAAAAGGTTTCCCTGATTAAAAGGATGATAGAAAAAGACATGTTAAAGCCTTTAACTTTTAAACCTTTATCTTGCATTGCACTCCTGTAAAAGTCAAAATAACAATGCACAATTTCTAAATAAAGATGAAAAAAATGTGTTAGAACTAGAAATTCCATCTTTATTATATATTTACAATTTCTTCTTTGTGTAAACACTTACCACAGTGTATCTCAGTCTTTCTCTCTCCTCTATCTCCCCCCCTCACTCTCTTTCAACCCGGCTGGTCGAGGCAGTTGTCTCCGTCCACTCTGTGTCTGGTTCTGTGTGAGGTTTTTGCCTCTTAAAGGAAGTTTTTCCCTCCACTATCACCTCAAGTGTTTGCTGGCTCTCTGTAAATATTTATAAAAGACTATGGTCTATACCTGCGCTGCATAAAGTGCACTGAAGTAAGTCTGTTATTATTTGGAGTCAAATATGACTTGATTTGATTTGCATTGACAACCAGGATTTTGGGCAGACAGAGGCCTGCTAAACTCACTTCTTTTTCCTCAGATTCATATACTATACAAACTTGTCATTCCTAACTAACGCTGACTTAAATGACAGTACTTCAGAACATCAATCAGACTTCAAACAGGTTCCTTCGACTTCCTCTTTCTTCTTATTGTCTCTTTTTTTGTCTATATTATAAATTAATGTACTTCTCAGATAGCTTTACAACTTAGCTTTACAATGCTTAATTCTGTCAAAACAGTGTGTCCAGCCATTAAAAATATTTCATCCTAAATAATGTATATATTTTATCTTTGAAAGCTTTGGGGAGTCTGCTGGAAACTAAAATAAAGTTCAGTGAGTTTGAGCAGATATCTTTCACAGATTTGAAGAGCTGGAGCCATGGGCAGGCCTGGAGAGTAAAAGATTAAATCAAATTTTGATTGCTGGGCCTTTAAAAGCATGTTTTCCTGTTATGGTTTTAATACTCGAGAATGTGGAAATGATTTGAACATTTTCCCAATGCTGAACAGAACAGACGAGGCTTCTTAAAGAGGGGCATATTCTACAATAGACAGAAAATGTGGTCATAAATATAAGTTTGCTTTAAATCCAACTTTGAAAATATGCCTGCTTGTTGGATGGGAAATTTGACGGTTTCAACACTTCATGCATTTCTGTCAGTTATATCATAAACTAGGGATGGTTTCAACATTACAATCACATTCAAATCATGCTTATCCACTTTGAAGCATTAAATACAACATACTCCCAAACATACTACTGCATGGCATGCTTTGGAGGTTAATTGTTAATATCACTTGTTATTAAAAGAGTACAATTAATACTGGCTGTTGAGTGAAAACCAGTTGCTGTATCAACTATTTGTCTCATTTAACAATTTCGTAACTCTTCCATGACAACGCAACTTTATCACTGGTTCAACAAACATCTGCTTAGTTTGTGTTGAGATGAAAAATGTGTACCTGAGAGTCAGAAATTTGGTTTAATACTGATTGATTGTTTGAAAGTGGCCCTGTTTCTAATAATGGAGTTAACAGGGGAATGAGTCAAATTTACATGAATGCAACAAAAGCTCAAGACAGTTACACAGGTAGAAAAGTATTCACTGTAAAACATGAGAACACATCCTTGGACATTTTAACTAGATAATTATGAACAGACTGAACAGCTCTGCCTGTGGCTCCAAATATCTTCTCATACAAACAGACCAAGCGCGGTTTGGAATGCAGCTCGATTAAAAACATCCATAGTATCTTCTTCCTCTTGGAAACACTTGGATAAGAATAAGAAGAACAGTGCCCAACAGCTAACTGTCCTGAGTGATAAGCGTAATGACAAAATGCCTTAAATATACAATGTCAAACTCAAAAGGCCTGGCCACTTCACAAGTGCTTCAGCAGACCTTTGACCTTTAGGAGAGTGAAGAGAAGCTGATAGAGTGGGCTTGGCTCTCATTACAGACTATACAATTTATGTCCAATTAATATCCAAACCAAACAACTGATGAAACCTCCCAAAAAGGTCATCTAACAGGAACCTGTGGGGTAAGAAAAACTGAAGAAAGCTTTATTTTAAATTAATGACTGATAATTTACTTCTCAATGTCTGTGCATTATCAAGGTTTCATCTGAACTTGTTCTGTCTTTTGTCTATTCACCTCTTTAGTGCCTTCTCTCACTCTGATGAAAAATGTTGGACCTGTTTATACTGCACACATAAACACATAAACATATGCAGACTGAGGCATGAGAGGCACAGAGGCTACCACAGTCGCTCTGCTTTCTCTCTTACCAATATTTAGGCCTCCTCCTCTGTTTCTGCTCGCCAGCCACAGAAATTAGCAGCATATGTTCACATTACACTTCTATGTTTTTTTTTTCTTTCAAAATCAAATCAAGTCCATCCATAGTATTAATGTTGCCAGCCAGCCTGGCACAGTTAAAACCATACTGTAATTATTCAAACAGCAACAAAAATTAGACATCTGTAGAAAAGGCCAGGAAGTAATGTGCCTTAAACACACTAATTTTGTTGCAGCAGTGCACTCCATCCACTCTATAAGCCAGTCCACACTAAGGCCTGTCCATAGGAATGTCTTGCTTTGCTCTAATTAAGCCCAGATCCAGAATTATAATTATTACCAGACCCAAGACATACCAACATACAGCACTGTGCTCAGTCACTTCTCTCTGTCAACTGACACAGGGAAGAAAAGGCTCTGAAGTCCTAAAGTTTGTAACTCTGGACAATTCTTTTTGGATCTAATAGACAAAGCACAATTTCATAAACAACATCATAAATTTCAGCACGTTCACTGCAAATACACACAATCCAACCAGAGAGACACATGTGCTGCAAAGAATCACAACAGCACAACGGGAAGTGTTTCTAGTTTGCAGACACAGAAAAGTAAAAGGTACAGAAGCCACAGAGCAAAAACATGAATGTGATATTTTAGCTCAATTTCCACTGACGAGGAGCCAAAGCGTGGACTCCCAGCATCTTAGAGGAGATGTTTTCTTACACGCAGTCTGTACATATCCTGCCTCTAGGGTTCCACAGGCGGTGTTTGGTGACAAGTGAACTAGCAATGGCTCATGGGAGCTGTTGTCCTCAGCTCCAAATCAAACAGTCTGGTGATTATAGACCAGTAGAGGCAAACAAAAAAAGAAGCTTTATGGTAAAAAGTTAGTGGACACTAGATCTCTTTGAGCAGCTGGAGCTGTCCATTTACTCAGCTTGTTTCTTTGAGAACTGAAGATCCAGACATCCAGGGACTAAAATCCTTTATCTGCTTCGTGTATCTCAAAAATGTGAATCTAAAATGGAAACTCCACTTCGAGGCTTCTGTTAAGCAACACTGATCAAATGAAACAAACCTGTGGTTGATTCAAGGCACCGCAATGTAAAAACAATGTCATGGGGAAAACTGCCTTCAACGTCCATTAAAACTGTCCTCATTCAAATGGTATCTTTTAACATGGTATATTAAGACAGAATTCAGAAACAGCCAAAATATCTCATATGTGTATCTAACTCATGGGGGAATTGCCTGAAATGTTTGGAATCACCTAAGTATACAATAATATAATATAGCCTGGCAATATTTAAATGTGGATAAGCTGTATATTATAAAGTCGTAATATGCCTCAAATTAATTAGGATGAAAGATGGAGTGAAAAACCTGCCTCACCAAAAACAGACTGATGAATCATGAACAGGGGAGCAGGGGAATTTATGTTGTTGCACAGTAAGTAGAAAAGGTTTGATAAAGGGCAGACCCTGGTCATTTCTCACCTCCACACGCCGGACCAATCCTGAGGTGAAGTAGGGTACTGTTTGTTTGCTGTGAGACGAGCATTTTAAATCAAACTGGAGGTTTTACATCCTCCTCCCTCACAGACCAGGTATAATTTCTACTGTTGACTTTTTACTTCCCATGATTCACAGCGTCTCAAAGAAACCTTCAGTGTGTGACACTGGATAACAAGCACATGTTCAGGTTATGTTTGACCCATTCATGACAGAGGGCTGCTGTGGACCTCCTTGTTACTGTTCACACAAGAGCAGAGTCTGCCACTGTAGCTCCATTCACCTTAAACATGGTTGAATGGGGATGGAAGTAATGCTACTACGGTGTGGGCATTTCAGCCACACATATTATGACTTTAACTTTACAGCTGCTTGCTTTGTAATACAGATGAGTTGCTCTGGGCCAGGGGGCATTGCAATCTTCAGTTGTAAGGATGGCCACTTCAGAAAAATGGTGGTGCAGCTGTTGTTGGGAGCACAGAGTGACCCATTTAGACTGATCACAATCACTTTAATGTTTATCCCATGTCACACTTAATGTAAAGTTAAGGCTTAAATTTCAGCAGTGCTTAAGCAACCATCAGATATTAATCTCTGCACGTGTCAGAGAACCTGGAGCCTTCTAGAGCTCTGTCTGCATGTTATGTACATTAATATAATAGCAGCCTGCAGTTTGGGGCAGTTTCACACTCTTTTGAATGCTTGTCTCCAGCCATCAATTAACACCATCTTAGTACAGAGCTACCACTGTTGCAGGCAACATGATGAGGCTCCAGCATTGATGGAAGAAGTTTGGTAATAGACCATTTTGCTCGGACTGTACAGGCCACAAATGTTTCCCTGTTATTCTGCCTCTGCTCTGTATAAAAGGTATAAACACAGAGTCAACATTGCATTGCATTGCATTTACTAACCATGTTCTGCCAAAGTCTCTGTCTCTCCCAGTCCCTCTCCTCTCTCTCCCTGTCCTCATCCTGCAGGTGGTGACTCATCTCCATCCCATATTCCTGCAACACCTGCTGGTCCCATATAGCATGAATTCTGTATTACAGCTCAACTCCATGAACTTCATGCAACAACATGTTCCTGCCTACACCCCCCCCCCCCCCCCTCCAATGCCTGTCTCTCTCTCTCTCTCTCTCTCTCTCTCTCTCTCTCCCACTCTCAACCCAACCGGTCGAGGCAGATGGACGCCCCCCCTGAGCCTGGTTCTGCTCGAGGTTTCTGCCTCTTAAAGGAAGTTTTTCCTTGCCACTGTTGCCAAGTGCTTGCTCATCGGGGATCTGTTGGGTCTCTTTAAATAAATTTATAAAGAGTTTGGTCTAGACCGGCTCTATATGTAAAGTGCCTTGATGTAACTTTGTTATGATTTGGCGCTATACAAATAAATCTGATTTGATTTGATTTGAGTCAACTGACACCTAAACATCTAAACATCTAAAACATCCAGGTTATCATTTGGGTATCTATACTAACTAGTAAAGGAGGGAGATTCTGCATTTTGCTTATTTTATTTTGGGATCTCTGTTGAAAGAGATTTGTGGTACAGAGAGAGACTGATAAGGCTATTTATTAATGTTTTTATTATGAATTTAATTAAAAACTAAAAACTTAACTTGAATCGGGCAAAACGATCATCAATGATGGAGGGTTAGGGTTTCATTTTGGACATTCCAGGGATGTGCTGTAGTGTTGACAGACAGCAACTGAGACCGTTGGAAAGGATGAAATAGGCATCAACAATCACTACCTGTTGGGTCTCGTTGGCCACGACTACCAGTGGTGAAAGAACACGGAGAAGCGAACAGAGTTGTTAACAATTGTTAACACTATAACTGTATTTATGTCTTTGTGTTTGTACTATTTCTGTAACTAATCAACTACAGTTTCCTGTTTACACTGACTTAAACATGTATACATGAATGATCAGACACTTTTTGTTTACGAAATGGCCCTAAAATGCTTACGTCTTGTTTTGCAGTGTGATTGTTTCCCAATTCACATGTTCCCCTGAGTCAACAAATTACCGTATTTTCCGCACTATAAGGCGCACCGCATTATAAGGCGCACCTTCAATGAATGACATATTTTAAATCTTTTTCCATATATAAGGCGCACCGCATTATAAGGCGCTACAGTAGAGGCTGGGATTACGTTACGTTACGTTACGTTATGCGTTAATGTCCATATTCACAATATGACCAACCTTGTTCAACTGTAAACACACAAAAGAAACACGTAAAGCTCACTTTATCAGTTCATTCCTCATCTACCAATCCCTCGAATTCTTCTTCTTCAGTGTCCGAATTGAACAGCTGGGCGAATGCGGCATCCAACACGCCTCCGACTCATCAAAGTCATTAATCGAGTCAGTGTCGCTGTTGTTGTCTGGCAGTTCAGTGACAATTCCTGCCTTCCTGAAAGCTCGGACCACATTTGAGACTGACACTCAATATCAATATTGATCCATATATAAGGCGCACCGGATTATAAGGCGCATGGTCATCTTTTGAAAAAAATGTAAGGCGCTTAGGTGCGCCTTATAGTGCGGAAAATACGGTACTCTATTCCAAATGTTATACTTTTAACTTTTAAACCCTTTTTCCCACTGAAATTACCAGTCTACCAGTATATATATATATATAATTGAATTACAGGATCCTAACTCTAAACCTTGAAAGAAAACCCATGGCCCCAAACACAACACCCACTTCTCTACCGAGCCCAGATTAATGGACTGACCCCTGGATAACTCCTCTGGCTCTGTCCAGTGCTGCTACGCCTTGCTGCACTTCACAGTTTGGCTGGATAAAGGGAAACATGGGCAGGAGGTAAACTGGGGCAATACAGCTTTGACAGACGCTTCTGCTGGATGCACTTCACAATAGTTAAACATCTCTTCTTAAGTTTGTCATTTATATCATTGCCTGGTCTGTTGCTAAATAATAACTCCTTTAGTAACCATAGACAGGCTCCACGCTGGAGGTGTTTCTCAAACTAAAATAATTTGTCTGCTATTTTATCTGTTTTAATTAAAGACAAGGATAAACTAGTTAAATGGGTTTTCTGAGAAGAGTTGTATCAAAGAAAAATTTTTTTTCACAAATTGTTTCTGTGGTCAGATCAATAGGCCCAACAGATGAAAAGATGCACATCATCATCATCCAGGTTGTAAACAAGTAGATAGACCTCTAGCTCTTTATTTGATAAAATGTGAAAATTAGTGAGCAAATATTACTAAAATACATTGAGGTATTGTTGTACAGTCATTTACACAACCCACTGAATGAATGTAGAATTCTTTCTTTATTTCCAAAATGTCTTATTCCAGAACAGCGAAGGGTCAACTGCAAATTTTGCTCGTCTGACTCCAAACTCTGCCTCAATGGAGCGAATGCCACACATAGTGATGTAGGTACAGTACAAGCCAAAAGTTTGGATACACTTTCCTATTCATTTGAATGAAAAGGTGTGTCCAAACTTTTGGCCTGTACTGTATATATTTGTCTTTCAGTGTCGGGGAGTAAAAGTCAGACGTTTATGGAGTAATACTCTAAGTAAAGATATATGAAAAATGTATTTGAATACTGGACTGAAGTAAACGTTCAGAGCTAGTCCATCCCTGCTAATAATCCTTAAACTGTGCCCACAGACACAATAAATCTAGGAGGTCAAACTCAAATGTGGCAGTGGTTTTGCGTGTTTTGTTAAACCATTTTTTTAAAATTGTGTTGCTACTTTTAGTAAAATGACCAGGCTGTGGTCTCAGCAGCATCTCAGTCTGCTTCACTCATCTGAAAGGAGCCAGTCAGTCAGCACAGCAGGAAGCCAATACCCAGGGGCACCAGCAAATCAAAACTGTGTTGAGTCAGGGTCAACCTTTCTGCAACACAATGTGACATCATTCTGCCATGAGTTGCATAGACCAATGAACAAGCCAACTGTCCTGGTGGAGTTCTTTACTAAAGTAGATTTAAGGCTTGAAAAAACAAAAACAAAAACAAACAAACAAACAAACAAAAAAAATAGTTTTTATGAGTGTGTTAAAGCTGTCCTGAAGGTGGTGTGAAAAACCAGCCTCTGTAGTTTAGTAGCATCAGATACACTGTAACAAAAGCTTTCAAGTGTTGCAATGAAAACAATGATGCGGGCGGAATTCACTTTCAAACTTATTTTAGGAGCACAAATGTGACATTCTGACTGTTCATACCATGTTCTTGTTCAGTATTTATCAGGTAACATGTCACTCAGACCCAGCAGACCCCAGTGGGCCCCTGGAGGTGGAATGTATATAATATGCTATTTCTGGTCCTTTCTGTGTGCAGTGCTCCCATATCATTTCAGAAATGAAAACTTATCATTTCAAAAATAATTGTGGACCATCATCGTGGTTCTGCTATGCATGACCTGTCGTTCCTGAAGGTAACATCATCTTGATCTGTTGAGCTTGGTCGAAATAAGAAAAGGTACCAATATATACAAACGATTACACCTTTTTGTGTCTTTGTCAGCAATAAGCTCAAACGAATTGGGGTTAAAGATAACTCCTGCTTGGCATTTACTCCTCCCACAGAGCTGCTGCAGCTCAGACACGTTGTTGGGATGTCTTGGGTCAGCAGCTCTCTGGGGTCTTAATGGACCACTCTGAAAAGACATGTTTCATTTAGCTCAGTTCAATCCTGACCTTCTCATGTGTCTTACATGTCTTATATGATCCAATCACAAGAAGACAGCTCTATGTGCAGGTGTCAAAGCATCAACATGAAAGCAACATGTATGGAGGATGTTTTGAGGTCCAATGACTAAGAGCACATTAAGAGGTTGTCTCGAACAACCACAGGCCACATTCCAGTGTGCCCACTTTAAAGAAGTGACTGCTCAACGGAAGACCTCTGACAAAGTCAGGTTTGACCCCCTCCAAGAGCAGGAGCATTTATTTTTTTACATTTAAAAATGGCCAATGTCCTTACCTACAACTGTATCTACAGTGGTAACTAAAAGATTTGGTGTGACCTTTGCTCTACATTGGTGGATCATAAATTGATTTGATCTTTCAGGTCACAAATGTAGACACAGAGTGCCTCCAAGCTAATATCATAATCTTTTCAGCTTTTAAGGAGTACAGCCATTAAACATTCACTGCTGGTGGACAAAGTAAGCAAAACATCAGAGTTATTAACTGGTTAAAGCTCCTTTTACTCAGATAACCTCAAAGTCTGGACCTTCGCTTCAGCTTCCTCAGGCAAGTTTCAGGAAGTCTGGTGCCTTGTTGGCTCAGTCCACAACATCTGGTTGGGTTCAAGACTGGACCTTGACTCCAGAAGGTGAATTTTCTCAGACTAGAGTCATTCTGCTGACAGTTTTTAAAATTCTGCAAATCATTCCCATCCTTGTTATACTGAGACAGAGACAAGTGAGGATGTGCCTTCCCACCTTAAGCTGTATTAGAACTGAGAAGAAATCGCAGAAAATGAATTCCCATGGTTATTTTTCTAGGATAATAACAATGTTGACTCACAGGAGGACAATGACCTAAGTATCAAAGTAAATATACTGGAGACTGACTCCAGTCAAACACAACCAGTCCAGGCGTAGTGTTAGAGTAGATTTCCCCCAGGCAGCCGTTGAAAACAAACTAAGAAGCAGACCAGATATCCGCTGTGATCAACAGTCTAACTTAATTACACTGCATTACACTACAAGGCTTCAACTATTTTATGAATGGGGGCTGACAGAAACGCAACTTCAAATCAGAGAAACCAAACTACTCATCACAAATGATCATTCAAAATGTTGGTTTATAAACCAACAACTAAGTCAGAATTTAAAAGGAAACATCTGTTTTGCACATATGAGGAGGTTTTCTTAGTAATAATAAACGATGATGCTGGAGCATAGTTCATGGCTTTGAAGAGAAATATGACACACACACACACACACAAAATGTGAACTTACAGAGTGTGACAAAACTCTATGCTTATGAGTGTTGGATAAAAAAAAAATCATGGTCATACTTGTTAAACTAAATTAAATTCCCTATGTAGAATAAGTTCAAATAACATTTTCGCCAATAAAATCAGGAATAACAGTAGTTCGCGCCTTGTAAATTCGCAGAAATCTGGAGGACATCTCATGCCGTTTTTGTGCATCCACTATGCCAAAGCAGGATTTACATGTGAAGTTAATTAATTTAATTAATTGGTCGATGTAAATCCCTTAATCTTGTGATGTCAGTCTCAACCACACCTGTAGGCTTTCGTGCAGGATTGTTTGCAACAGGAATATGCAGTGAGTTTTCCTCTAAAGACAAAGAAGTTGCACAAACTAGAGGGTGGTGGTGTGTGTGTGTGTGTGTGTGGGGGGGGGGGTTCATTTAGCCCGATGCGCCCCACCCCCATACGCCTTTCACTTCATACCAAATGGTTAAGTCCTCAAAGGCCGAGCTGAAAACAGGAAATCTGCACAGCTCTCCCTCCCGCAGAGAGAGAGAGAGAGAGAGGGGGGGGGGGGTAAATAAATTAACATAAGTGACAAAGAAGGGAGATCACCTCGAGCTGCGCTTTCTATTAACATGACAACGACGCATGGTCGCTTGATTCTGTCAAGAAGATCCTCTGTGAAGCGGGGAGCTGCAGGGAACACATGTCAACAGCCTGAGAGGAGACACTTGAGGGTATTCACATTAAAGTGTGTGACTCAGATGGACAAGGTAAAATGTGAGAGGTGTAACGTCAGAGTAAGAGCACAGGGGGATGGGACCTAGCTCCAGTCTGGACAATGAACCTGGTCCGACTCCCATCAACTTTTTATTTTAGGGGAAAAAAAAAAGCTCTATTTATTGTGGAAGATGACCTTAACGCACAGACAAATCTCAAGAATGGCCAAAGCTCTTTGTCAAGTTGTCAAGTTTCACAGATGAGTGCGAAAGACAGTTTTCCCCCCATTTGAGCCGAAGAAAACGTCCTACCTTTTGGTGGGGTATATGTTAAGCAGTCGCTCCTCAGCTTAAATCCCAGTTTCTGTCTGCTGGAAGTTTGCGGTATAAAGGAGAAGCTTACCGTCACATCTCAGGTTTGGAGACAAGAAAAGCATCCAGATCCAGCTCCACAGGAATGCGCCCATTGCGTCTCTCTTCACTCGCTCGGTGCGCAGGAAAATCACAAAAATAAGACTGATGGTGCTTTCATCCAGTTTCAGGAGCAGAAAATCTTTCCTCGTTCTTCCCCGGCGGAGAGTGCGCGATTTCTAGGTCGCAGAGGAATCGGACATGAAGTTGCGGACCAGATGCGGGTCCAGAAGAGAAGACAAAGCAGAGTCCGGCAGAGACGAGCCGCGCGGCTCCGCTACACCTTACTGATCCCGAAGAGGCCGCTGTCCTAGCTCCGAGGAGACGCGAGCTCGGAAAGTGAATGTGATGCACGCGCATCTGAGCGCGCGCACATGAAAGTTCAGCAAAGTTTTTGTGGAGGGCCCCACCTAGAGACAGGACGAAGGTACAGGACAACCACTCCATATGATCCCTCAGTAAAATACACAATTAACACTGAGGAGTTAAAGGTCCACAGCTTGAAGCTTTAACGGTCTACATAGTCTGAAGTTTTAGAGGTCCAAACAGTAGGAAGGTTTAAAGGCCCATACAGTAGGAAGGTTTAGAGGTCCAAGTAGTCTGAAGGTTTAGAGGTCCAAACAGTCTGGTGGTTTAAAGGTCCAAACAGTCGGAAGGTTTAAAGGTCCACACATAACTTAACAATGTCCAAAACATACTTCAAAAAGCTATTAAAAATAAGTCCAGACCAGAATACCTTGGCACACCTGTGGAAAAATCTTGAAACAACAGTTGGAAATGGCACCCCTCAAACCTGAAAGGCCTGGAGGATTTCACAAAAGTCCAAAATCCGTCCGAAATTCCAGAAGAGAGTTATGAAAAACTACTTCATGGTCACAGGAAGGCATTCATTTCTGTTATCTATTCTAAAGGATGTGCTACCAAATATTTTTGGAGCTTTATGTGGAATAGATCAAATTTGACGTTTTTTCTCTTTTTTTAATATATTGGACCCACCAAAAAAGAAATTAACATGCAAATACCAAACATTTGTCAACACAGTTAAAAAAAGGATGGAGGAGCTGTATGCGGCATTAAAAATCAGAAAGTAATGTAAAATAGAAAGAAATCTAACATTTTATCCAATAAGTATCCTGCAAGCTGGTGTGAACAGATGTATGTGCTCTTCTGCAGTAGATCAGGAACAACACTGACGACCCACAATCCGTGTGTTTTTCACCTATCACTGAATGTCTTTGCAGTCCTATTTGTTTACTGGTCACCAAAACCGTATCAGTAGAGTGTAGAGTGAGAGTGAGCATTAGCACAGCCAATAATGGGATAAGCAACAACACAAACAATTAACTACAGTTACCACTCTCATACATCGACTAGCATGTGATTTTGGTCACCATAAATTCCTGTAGGTCTGGGTCTGACTCAGGCTCAAACAATTCACTGAGTTTCCCTCATGTTTCCCCTCTAACCATCTTGATACTCCTGTGAACTGCCAACAGGTTGATGGGCCAAGGGAACAAAGGCTGGAACATACAGTCTGATCAAACAGAAGAGCTACTGTAGCGCAAACTGCTGAAGAAGTTCATGGTGGTTCTGATAAAAAGTGTTGGAAAACACAGCGCATCACTTTGTTATATTTGGGGCTGTGCATAAGCATACCGGTCGGAGTGTACGTGCTGACCTGTCCACCAACAAAAGATCGCACAGTGGACACATGAGCATTAGAACTGGACCATCGGAGAAGGCGGTCTGGTCTGATGGATCAGGTCTTCTTTCATGTGTATTCCTCTTACCTGGAAAAGACTTTATAGCACTATAGAAGCTAGCTCTGAGATATTCAGAAGTGAGAATGACTCCAGATGTAAAAGAGGTGTTGCAGTTGATTCAGGAGTTGCTGTATTCAGTAGCAGATTATTGTCTAATGTAGGGAAGAGCTGATGAATTCTTTCTCTGATCATGAGAATTTTATCTGTAAAAAAGTTAATAATTTTCATCACTGGTTCAACTGAGCTATGGCTGAGAGCTATGGCTCTCTGTCAGCCTGGCTACAGTGTTGAAGAGAAACTGGGGGTTGTTCTTGTTTCCTTCTATTAGTGCTGAGTGATATGAACTTCTAGCACTGTGGAGAGCTTTTTTATATGTTTTTAAGATATCTTTCCAGGCTCAGTGATTACGGTCATATTACGGTCATGTCAACAATTACCATAACAATGACCACACTGTGTCTGTCCCCTGACCTCCAAAATTTAATAAATCTATTCAGCCAAAAGTAAACAGCAGAGGAGCTAAAAACGTGAGCTTAATTGAAATTAAAACTACCGCCAATTTGGATGTAAATGTAAAAAAGATGTAAAAATTAAATGTGGAGTATTGAATATTAGATCACTATCATCCAAGTCCTTGTTAGTTAATGATCTGATCACTGATCATATTATGGATTTAGTCTGTATCACTGAAACCTGACTGCAGCATGGTCAGTATGTTTTTGTAAATGAATCTACACCACCCACTCAGGTTAACTTTCATATTTCTCGTACCACAAGCCGAGGAGGAGGAGTGGCTGTGATATTTCATTTCAGCTCATTAATCAATCCTAGACCAAGCTCTGATCTTTAGAAAGTCTTACCCTCAGTCTCTCCCATTCAAAAAGGAAAATAGAAAAACCAGTCCTGGTAGTTTCAGTATATTGTCCAGCTGGTCCTTACTCAGAGTTTCTATAAGACTTATCTGAGTTAAAAAAAAAAAAAATCTAAGTTAGTCCTTCATGCAGATAAAATTGTTATATTATATTGGATTTCAATATTCATGTAGATGTTGTCAGTGACAGCTTTAGTTTTGCATTTAAGTCATTCTAAGTAATGTGGTTGTCACTGGTGGAAATGTCTGAAGTTCTGGTGTGTGAGGCAAAGAACTTTCTGACCCTGGGGAAAATTGTCCTTATATTAAAGTGAAGTTGGAGAAGAAGTTTCTCTGGCTGTACTCAGCAACATATTCTGGGCCATCGTAATGAATATCTTCGATTATAGCTTTAAGAATGTCTGACACTGTGTCCTGAGACTCCCCAGAGATTTCAGACTCTCCGCTGATGCAGAAATACTTAGTGGAACAGAATGTTGGCTTCCAACACCCTCCCAGGCAATGGAACCTGAGTTTGTCCAATCTTCTTTTCAGACAATTGGTGACATGTGACAGTATACAACTCGGAGTTCTGACGTTGGACAGGGAGCCCTTGATGAAAACAGCAGGCTCTGATGGCCAAACAGAGATGCTGACACGCTCAGATGCAATGGAGTTCACCTTTTCTAAAACCTCTATCAATCGGCTCTGTCAGCACCGCAACGCTCTCACATTTCTCATGTGGGGCATTTAACGCCAAAACAAAACTCTGGGAAAGGATGTCTCCTACATGTGTGTTAATATTTCCCAAAGAAGCACTGAATTCAGCCTCAGTGTTTTCTTGTGGAATTTGTCTGCTATTATGGGTTTGATGACAGTTATAACAGTACAGAGAAACTGGACCACTTCAGTACACAAGTCAGCCAGAGTAGCTGTTGTGTCTGAGACCACAATTCCTGCAGCCAACAAGTTCCACTGAATTGCAGAAAATCCGCCAAAATGTTTCATGATCACGGGCAAAAGAGCCTCATGGATGACGACCATGCTTGTGTTGTTCCTGCTTTGGTCCATTGTGGATGATTCTTTTTTTATCTGCTTTTGTCCTCACAGTATAACACCACATCTCACATCCCAAACCCCTCCCCTACCAACCGGATGACCTGCAGGCACCACACCGGTCAAAGAGACCCACTCAGGAGCCACCACGGACCCATCACCACACAGCGTCAGGAGACAAAGCCCAGCCACGAGGCTCTGGAAGAGCCCAGGCACCCAACTGAACCAACTGCAGTAGGGCCAAGAGGCCACCCAACCGCAGAGGACCAGGGCTGCTGAGCCATACCATGACTAAGTGAGTGTCCTCTTTCTTGCACTTCCTCAATCCCTGTCGAGGAAACATTGCTCTGCACCATGAATAAGTGACCTTGGATATGGTGTAATGAATTAAAATTGGGGAAAGGAGAGGAGGGTGGGGGTAGGTCAGAGGGCTGCTGCACAATGCTGTCCTGCAGTCTGCCCCGAACAAGTGCCCTGGTCCAACTCCAAAGGTGTGGTGCATTAAAACCTTATGTTGGATCTATGTTATGGATATCTAAATGCGCCAGTGAGAAATTACATAGTGCAAAGTGTGTGGTGAGTGTACAGTGATGAGGGAAGTGAAGGCCTGGTCCCTTGTGACTGGATAAATGACTGTCCAAAGCCAAATTGTTGAAGGATAACAAAGGGGAAGGACCAGTTAACTTTGTCAAAGGCTTTTTCAGCATTGATTGGTACAAAAAATAGCTTCTGTATTGCTGTGTTGCACCATGCTGATCAAATTAAGGAGCCCTCTGACGTTATTTGCAGAGTGTTGGGCTTAGATAAAACCTGTTTGGCCAATGAAAATTATTGAGATTATTGTCGCTGTTCTAGATGTAAGTGCCTTGGGGATGATTTTGATATTGATCAGTGACAGAGGGTGATAGCTGAAGGGGAGTGTTGGATCTTATCTGGTTTTAAAAGTTATTTAATTGCAGCTGTATTCATCTGGGAGAGAGAGGTGCTCAGCCTTCCCCCAGCAGTATAGGCCTAAAGCAGCATGGCTTAAGAGTAGATGGACTTAGGTATAACTATAACTAACTATAAGCTCTGTCATACAGAAAAGTTTTATGTCTGGTCTTCAAAATTACTAACGAGTCCACCCCCTGGACTGATACTGGAAGTTGGAAGAAGAGGAGCCTGATAGCTGTAAGATCTAATGCCTGATTTACTCTTGGAGACTTTAGGAACCATAAGTAAACTTCCGTCTAGAGAGCAGAGTGGCCTACTAGGACAGTAAGGAACTATGAGCTCTCTGAGATATGATGGAACTTGGCCATTAAGAGCTTTATATGTCAGGAGAAGGATTTTAAATTCTACGCTGTATTTTACTGGCAGCCAATGAAGAGCAGCTTACACAGGAGAGATGTGATCTCTTTTCCTAGTTCCTGTTAATATTCATGCAGCAACATTCTGAATCAACTGAAGGCCTTTCAGAGATTTGTTTGGATATCCAGATAGTCAGGAGTTACAGTAGTCCAGCCTAGAAGTAACAAATGCATGGATTAGTTTTTTTTGCATCATCCTGAGAGAGAATGTTTGTGATTTTCCTAATGTTTCTCAGGTAGAAGAAAGCTGCCCTACTAACTTGTTTTATGTGAGGGACAAAGGACATGTCCTGCTCAAAGGTTACTCCAAGGTTTCTTACAGTGGAGCTGGAAGCCAAAGTGATGCCGTCCAGACTGATTAGATGATCAGATAGCATTTCTCTGAGGTGCTTAGGGCCAAGTACAATAACTTCAGTTTTGTCAGAATTTAGAATTAAAAAAAAAAAATAAAAATGGGTCATTCAGACTTTTTTGTCTTCAAGACATGTCTGCAGTCTGACTATCTGACTACCTTCATTTGGCTTCATTGATAGGTACAGCTGAGTATCGTCTGCATAACAGTGGAAACAGATGCTGTGTTCCCTGATAATGTTGCCTAAATTAAGCAAATAAAGAGTGATTGGATTGGTGAGTGGATTGATCCAAGTACTGAACCCCATGGGACTGCATAACTGGCTATAGCGTGTGAGGAAGAGCTGTTAACATGAACAAACTGATGTCTATCTGATAAATAGGATTTGAACCACGTTAATACAGTTCCTTTAATGCCAATTTCATGTTCCAGTGTCTGTAGTAAAATGTTATGATCCATGGTGTCTGATCCATTGTCTGAAGCCATTAGAGTATCATTGGAGACTTTAACCAGCACTGTTTCTGCGCTGTGATGAACTCTAAATCCTGACTGAAAGAGAAAGAGTTTCTTCACAGAGAACTCCTACGTCCCGTTGTCTACCCATTGAGTCAACCATCCTGTGCTTCATTGCTGCCCCTCTGGGAAACCAGCACCATCTGTCACGAGTAACAAGGACAGCGACACCAGTACATAGTACTGGTGAAGCGGAGGATCTAACTGACGAACTTATACAGACACCGGTTCGCTCAGGAGAGCGACAAAAGTAAAAGTTTGTCTGGGCGCAGACGTTAGATTTGTGTGTTTCACAAGCTTAGTATTCATTTATTGTGTGTTTTAATGGACCACAGAGTCTGCTCTCTGCTGTACTCTGAGGAGTACTTTTAAGTTGCTGCCTGTTTAGTTTGTGTTATCCCATTCAAAATTTTTTTGTGTGTCAATCTGTGAGTTCACATGCTCTAGTGAGCAGATTTCTGAAGAGTGCTCTCTGATCGCAGCGTCCAAATGCTGTTCGGGGACCTTCATGGGATTTGTGTGTCATCCTAGAAGCCTATGTTCTCCTCTGTTTGAGCCCCTGGAACAGGCTGACTTTAGATGGCTGTCATGGCTGGTAAAACACTAAGTGGGTTGGTGAGCTTCATGCCCTGCCCATTGCCAAGGACTGGTTGTGGTGGAATTCTGATGGATTAGGGGTTACCATGTGGCCCAACCCCTGTTTCCTCCCTTAGAGGATTTCTGACTTTCACATTAATCGTCCTATCATTTTGGTGACTTTTCCCCCCCACATTCAGTGGTGGAAGAACTGTCTCCTAATGCCACCTTACTTTGTCCTTTTCAAGCTCTGAAACAGTACATTAGAGGTAGAGGTGTAGAGGTGTCTGATGGGCTTTGTAAGTCTGATTTTCTATTTATCTGACATTGAGGGCACAGAAAGGGTTGTACCTTGTCTAAACAGAGGCTCTCGCATTGGATTGTTGATCCCAGCAGTGAAATGTCAGTCATGTACACTTCATGGGCTCCTTTGAAGGGTGTTCCACTGGATGACAGCTGTGTGGACTTCTCCCTGTACCTTTGCTCGCTTCTACATAGTTAATATGGCTGTTCTCCATCCTGTGGATTCCTCATGACTTTGTTGGTATACGCCAGGGGTTTTCAAAGTGTGGGATAGTGAGCCTCCCCTAAGAAGACTCAAAAGCATGCCCCCCCTAATTAATATTACCATTATTACTGTTATTGTTGTTGCTTTGTATGTTCCACACAGGCTTAAAAAAGGTTTTAAACAATAAATGTAATACACATCTTTATTTTTGTTAACATCTTAACATGTTTGTATGTTCTTAAACATATTTTTAAAACATTTTAATCATCTTTATATGCACTTAAATATCTAACACATTTTAACATCTGTTTTTAACAGTGTTTAATATCTTTTTGAATACATTCAATTTAAAGGCCTATTTGTGCAATTCCTCAAATCAAATAAACAGATCGTCAGATTTATCATCATTCATGTACAGCACTGCTTTTCAACATCATGCAAAAATCCTTCCCATGACAGCAATAAACCGATTGCCAATCTTACCATCTTATGTTGCTCACCTCTATTTTAGTAGGAACAATGAGTCTGTCTTTGATGTGCACAGGCGGTTGATGCGGGGCTGCACTGTGGAAAGGAATAAACACAGATCATCCTCTACCTGCAGCCGTGATTGATACTTGCTTTTAATCATTGTGGAAAACCCGCACTCACAAGTGGAGGTGAAGGGGATGAACACCTTCACAGCCTTTTTGGTGAGGAGAGGGAACTCGGTCTCCACAGACAGCCAGAAGTGTGCAAGTGACACCTCACTCATCTCTCATTTCAAGTCCATATAAGAGTTCAGCTCGACAAAGGCCTCCTCCTCCTGCATGGTCAGTCCATCATGGGGTGTCACTGGGAAAGAAAATGGATTTCTCACCCACTGATTTGCCAAGGTCTCTTCTCCAAAATAGTCTCCAAACTGCTCACACAATCACTTCAAATGTGCAATGACCACCTGTTGCACACAGTCCAGTTGCAGTCCTGTTTTCTCCACAACATCCTCCAAGATTGGGAACATTTCCACAGAGCCCAGTTCAACACGAGCACACCACAGATCTAACTTTTTCCTGAATGCAGAGTGTTGATCATGGGCCAAAAAGACATGGCACTCTTTGCCTTGCAGAGGTGTTTAGTGCGCTTATCTGGTCGAAGAGATCAGACAGATAGGCCAGCACTGCAACCCACTTTGCGTCCTCCATATGCTTTGCCACGTGGGGAGTTGATTTCGGCGAGGAACATGAGGACTTCCGCGCACAGATCACACAAGCGAGTGAGGACCTTGCCCGACAGCCACCGGGCCTCGGAGTGGAGGAGCAGTTGATGGAAATGAGCGGCCATCTCATTGCAGAGGGTGGAGACGAGACGGGCATTCATGGCGCGTGATTTCATTAGGTTGACAATGTTTACTGCCTCATCCAGGACCGCGCACAAGCTCTTTGGGCATTCTCTTGGTTGCCAAAGCCTGGCCATGGATGATGCAGTGCAACCAAACAGCAGCGGGTGCAACCGCTTGCACCTGTTTCACCAGACCACTGTGGTGGTCCGTCATTGCCCCCAATACATATTCCACAACAGCGGCTCCAGTCAATATGATTTTCCTGAATTAAGTCATTAAAAGCCTTGAAAATTTCTGCAGCTGTGGTGCGAGCCGGCAGAGTTGCCGAGTTCGCAACATCAGTGGACTCCTACAGTTGTATGGAGAAGCAAGGGCTCTCACGGCTAGCGTCCAGCACCTGTTGCTTCACATCAGATGCCATGTCAGAGATGCGGCGCTGGATGGTGTTGTCAGACATCGGGATGGCATCCAGCTTGGCAACAGTAGCTTCGCCCATTAGTACCGAACACATATCTATGGCAGCAGGGAGGAGCAAGGTCTCACCAGTGTTGTGGGGTTTCCTCGCCTTCGCAATGCGTAATACTACGCGGTATGATGCTTTGGTTGCCTTGGTATTCACAGTGCCAAACGTCTCGATGACTTTCTTCTATGAGTTTCCGATCAAAAAACTCCCACGGCTTGGTCGTTAAACGTTGGTGCTTGGTTTCAATATGACGCCGGAGTTTACATGGTCGCATACTGTTGTTTGATAGCACCTCTTTGCAGATAACACACTGTGGCAGCGGAGCGTCATCAGGACCAATACATGAAAAGCCAAACTTTAAATAAATCAGGGTCACATATCCTCCGTTTTCTGCTCACCCGAGACTCTGTGCCCTCTCTCACTTTAAAAAAAAAAAAAAAAAAAATCCATCTTGCCCCTCGCCAGATGTTTACTTTTTTCTTTCCATGTTTATTTTTTTCTCTCTCGCTGTGCCTCCCCTGAAGAGGCCTTTGGCGCCCCCTAGGGGAGGCGTGCCTCACATTTTGAAAACTGCTGGTATAGGCCATCAAGGTATGTCATACAGTCCCTGACAGTCATCCAGAATTCTTAGAACCTTAGTTACATTCGTAACTCTCGTTGAGTCTTAATAAATTTAATAAGTTTTCTTTTGTGGCAGCACCAGCTGTTTTATTAAACAGCTGATGATAATCTAATTTAGTGTTGATACTTTTGGGATTATCACACAGTGTGCTTAATTTGCTAAATGTGACAAAGCTTAACTGTAAAAACATTCTAAAATAAGATACTGAATTATAAGTAACTATTTACTGGCAACATTAGCTAGTATCCAAGGGGCTTCATCAGTTCAACGCATCAGTCTGACTAAGTCCAGTTGCTTTTGAGTCAATTGTTGGCCAGACATGTTTCAGTGACAGGGTCCATATGAGTCAAGCCTGGTCAAGGAAACCTGGTTGTTTAGTGATGTAGGAGTAGACGCACTTTTCTGCAGCTGTGCCAGATATCATGAACTCTTCCACTTGCTTTCTGTACTTCAGTAGTAGAAACAGCATGTTGACATGCTGTTAAATGTCTGTTGATTTGCTAGCGTCAGGAGCCCACAGCTGATCGGCAGACTGAGCTGACTTCTGGCTCTCTGAGGTTGACAATAAAAGACAAAGTGAAGAGAGAAATTAACAGATCTGTAGATACTGAGACAACAGCAGTTCACAACTCTCATCTCAACTGCCAATAAAGTTGCTGGATTCTGTCTCATTCTGAGCACACCTGGAAGGTATCCAAGATGGCTGCATGAGCAGCTGCACCTTCAGCAGGATCTGTAAGAAAATGGCATGGTAAGTCCATAACACCTTACATTCAAGAACAGTGTCCAACCACAGTATTGTAAAACTAACCTGACAAAGTGGCTAAGACTAGAAATGCTAGCATGCTGGAACCCAATTATGGCCTCTGTTGGGCCTCCCAACAGCAGTGCCCAACATAGACTTCCATCCCCCGCAAAAAAAATAAAATATCAGATGCAGAGTTCTTCCAATGTTTTTGGAGGAGAAAAAAAAAATAAAATAAACTACTCAGATTTCAGAGTCTTATGAGGTTCCAAAAAAAACAGGACCCCTGTGCAAAGACAGATGAGGTAAAACACAGTCTTAAGAGTCAAAGTAACCAACCAAAGTAGTCCGGAAGAAAACAATGCAAAACACACCAAGTACAGCAAACACACAGTGTACAACTGAAAGAAGCAAGGCTGAAACAAACCCCCCATTAGGGCTCAGGGGCAGTGCACAGCTGACAGGGGGAAAACTCCACATAACCAAACTGAATACTCGAGCAGCAAAGAGCAGTCTGAGGAGGGTATATATGGAGGGCTGATTGAAGTTAGATGTGGAGCAGGTGTGCCTCGTCAGCCAAGGGAGGAGGAGCAGAAACGCCCACTGGGACAGAACACAGGGAGGAGGGGCAGGGGAGGCAAGAACACAAAAACAGGGCAGGCCACACAAAAACAACAAGCAAAAACATGAACTGGGACACTTTATTCAAAATACAGCAAGTATTCGAACAAACAAACAAATTCACCCCAGGGTATGAAAAGCACACTGAATAACACTTCTTCAGCCACATCCCCTTCCTTTGCTGAAATTTCCCCTTTTTTTCTCCCCGAGGCCACAACCCATTCCTTTTTAAAACTTTATTTTGGGCTACTCTGCCATCATTAGAATCACTTGATTTGGCTTCACCATTAGCGTTCATTTTCCGTAACTCTATCCTACCCTTGTCAGATATCTCTGGCTTGGATTTTTTTTAAAGTTCCTGGGCCCCTTACATGGGCCGAAGTTCTGTGACATTTTCTAGGTCATTCGTAGGTCAGGTTGACTCTGGACCCCACCTTCACTTATTAACTTATTAGTGAGCCTCTTAACTAT